>NC_056745.1:438591130-438618630 GCF_019279795.1 Protopterus annectens
TATATATATATATATATATATATATATGTATGTGTATATATATATATGTATATGTGTGTGTGTGTGTGTGTGTATGAATATATGTATGTATATATATATATATATATATATTATATATATATATATATATATATATATATATATATATAGGTTCATAGGTAAGTACTAGGCTATCTGCCCGAGGGCATCTATAAGGCTAGCCAGAATGTGTTGGCTTTTGCCGCCCCCTTAGATTAGTTCCCTGTGCCTCTGTCCAGCAGAGCCACTGCAGTGATCCCCGGGGAAAATTTTCTTTTTCCCATCCACTCGTCAAGGTTTCTCTTGAAGAGTGTTGGTGAGAGGCTCTGCCTAATGTTGATTGGAATCCTGTTCCAAAGCATTGAGAGTCTCTGGGACAGGAATATATCCCTGCAGCACGTCCTATGTATCATTGTGGTGAGGTTTAGATCCCTAGAGCGTGTGGCTCTTGGAGTCAGTAACCTCTTTTGTTCTAGCTGCGAACCCTTTTGTGATTAGGTGGGCCACATAGGAGGATTTTCTAACCACCTTGGCAATACGATTTGTCAAATGAGGGATTACTGTCTACTTGGGTCCCCAGATCCCTTATTACATGTTCTGTATTTAGGGGACTACCACTTGTGTAATACTTAGTGGGTACTTTGTTTTTTCCAAAGGGGATGACTATGCACTTTTTGGCATTTAACTTGAGGCCATGATTTTGACACTAGGTATCCGTCTCAGTGAGACCCTTCTGGAGGATGTCTATCAGCCGGAGAGTCAATTATGGCCCCCAGTTTGCAGTAGTCTGCGAACTTGTAAATGTTAAATATGTTTAAGAAAGGTGTTTTAGTAGGAAAAGAAAGTGTTCACTTGTAGCATATCTCTCCATCTCGTGGTACCGTAAGTCCAGAAAAAAAAAACTAAAATAATGTGGGGACAAAGCCCAAAAACACGGACAGTTTGAATATTTATAAACTTAGTTGGTAGTATAACAGGATTTGTATTGGCATGCATTTTCTTAATGATATGAAGTCTGAAACTCAAATGTTATTATTTAGTTATTTCAATCCTCAGACATTGGACAGAAAAATCAGAAATATGAGGTGAAAATCTGGGCAGTTGAGAAGCATGGCTTGTAGTCCTTAAAGTAGTGGCAGACCCTCCTCCACACAGTTCAATGGTGTCAAAGCTGTCATTGTAAACCAGGAGCTGTAAATGACACTTAGAAGAACATGGGTTATCCACCAGTGTCTGCAGTGAGATTTTTTTATGTCCTGAATGTTGAAACAATATATTTATTTAGCATTTTCCTTTTAACTCCTGCTTCATTTCTTACAATGCAGCGCTACCTAAAATGGGTACAACGTTCTCATCTTCTCTTGGTTTTATTTATTTATTTTTAAACTGAGATGATAGCTCTCAGTGCATTACGTTTCCCTATTCTATTGTATTGGTTTGCCTTGATTTGTTATACTGTAGTGTTACTATCAAAGTCATAATCCTGGATTATGATTTATTTTTTCTCTGATTCCCATATGACTGAAACACTACTTTCTATAAATATTGCATTTAGAGTAGAATGCTTCCATCAAGAGGATCATTATGCAACAAATGCCGTACAGTTGGAAACGCATTCACACATGACTGGTTTGAAAGTTTAGTTTCTGGCTTCTAAATCATATTGTAGGGGAAAGGAAACCATTGTTCTGGTAAGGGTGGACATTTACTGTACCAGGGCTGAAAGATGCTTAACAGAGTTGTCTTGGACTGAAATTTGGTACATTTTTGTAGTGTATAGAGTACCACATGGAAGGTTCATAGGTGTGTACTAGGCTAATGGCCCTGGAGCCTTTACAAGCCTAGCCCATAGGATTACCTTGGCATTGTGACACCCATCCTTGGTTCCCAATGCCTCTGTCTAGTAGAGCCACTGTAGTGTTCCCCAGGGTGAATTTTCCATTTCCTATCCACTCCTCAAGATCTCTCCTGAAGAGGGCCAGTGAGATGCTCTGCCTGACATGTATGGGAAGTCTATGCCACAGTATAGGCAGTCTCTGGGTTATGAACCTGTCCCTCCGGCATGTTTTGTTGATTGTGGTAATGAGGTTCAGGTCTTTGGAGCATGTGGTGCAGAGGGATAGGGATTTCTTTTAGATGTAGCATTTCTAACAGAGCTGGGTCAAACCTGGCTTTGTAAGTCAAGCAGAGATTGCCTCTAAGTATGCTATATGAGATGGAGAGTAGTTGGGAGTTTTTGAGTCTGTCCATACAGAAGAACTGTAAGGCCTAGAATCCTCTTTGTGAGGTACGTTTGCGGCCTCTCCAGTTGTTGCACTTGTCTAGTGAGGTACGTGCCAGATGGGGCATTGCACTCGATTGGCCTAATGATGGAAGAGTAGATGGAGACAATGACCACTTTCTTCCCGGATGCAGAACCCCTTAGTAATGAGATGTGCCACATAGGACTTTCTGACCACAGTGGCAATGTGGTGCTCAAAAGAGAGGGTGCTGTCAAACTGTGTTTCCAGATCTCTTATAACACCTTCTGTGTTCAGTGGATTACCATTGATGTGATAATTCATGGGTACCAAGTTTTTCCCAAAGGGTATAATGACACATTTTTTGGCATTGAGCTTAAGGCCATGGTTCTGACACTAGTCGATGGTCTCAGTGAGGCCTTTCTGCAGGATGTCAACATCACTTGGGGAGTTAATAATAGCTCCCAATTTGCAATTTCCCACTGCTGTGATACTGAGTGGTTAACTACAGTGACTGTAGTGTATAGGGTCCTGAGTTCATGACCTGCACGGCTGTTTGTTTCCCTGCTAGATAGGGGTCCAGGGAAATTATTGTGGGAAGAAATCTCCAGGGAATTGTTATGGCTAGGCTTGTATAGGCCCTAGAACCGATTTTAGCCTAGTACCAACCTATGAGTAGTTTGTGAACTTTGTCAGCCAGAGGCCCTTCTTGTTGGCCTGAACTTCAGAGAAGTAGATACCAAACTGGAGAGGATGCAGGACCGAACCTTGTGGGACTCCACTTGTGACTGGTTGGCAGTCTGACTTGGAGTCTGCTACTTCTGTCGTTTGCAGCCCACCTAGTGATATAGGGGTTGATGCCTAGCTTAGGGAGTTTTTCTAGGATTCCTGAGTGGATAATGGTATCAAAGGCCTTGGCCAGATCAAGGTAGCCTGTATGAACTACCTTGCCTTCATCCACAACTCTGGTGACTAACTCAAAGAAGTCGAACGGGATGAGCAGACATGATCTACCCTTCACAAAACCAAACAGTGGGATCCAGAGTTTGGAGATTCCTATATCCTTGTTTATTAGGTCCATAATGATGCGTTCCACAGCTTTGCACATCAGATTCGTCAGGCTAATCGGGTGATGGTTACCAGGGTCTGTAGTCACTCCTCCTTTGTGGAGAGGGATGACTGTAGCAGTGCTCCATTTGGTAGGGAAACAGCCTAAGGTGAGGCTGTGATTGTGTGGTGCCAGTTCACTCTGTAGTTCATGTAGAACACAGCCAGGGATATTGTCAGGTCCCATAGAAGCTGTATTTTTGACCTTGGTCAGTGCTGCTTTAACCTCTGCAGCAGTAATAGGTGCATGGCTATCTACTAGTATTGTGATTAGTTCTTTGCAAGGGGGGGGTGTAAAGTTGGCACTGAATCTGTCCGCCAGTATATTGGTTATATCTGTTGGCTCAGTATAGGAGGTACCGTTGTGCAGTAGCTCAGAGCAAATCTGGGTATTGCCATGGAGATTCTTTACATAACTATAGAAGGCCTTGTGGTTGTCTTATCTGTTGCAATTCTCATAGCTAGCTTTAGAGGATTTGATGAATAATCTCAACTTTTTGTTGGCTGATGAGAGTTTTTCCAGTCTTGGGACTTGACCTTATTCCGCATCAGTTTCTTCCTTCTGTTGTAGACTTTGTTTATGGCAGGGGACCACCAGATTAGCTTCCTTTTTTTGGAAGAGAGCATTTTTGTTCTGTTGGGTATGGCGAGATCCAAGCATTTGTGTATGTGTTTGTACAGTGCATTGGTGTATGATTCAGTGGTCATGCAACTATTCCCCATTTGCATGGGTGCCGGGAAGTTTGCCACCTCTGTTTTTTAGGAGCCCAAAGTTAGCTTTGGAGAAGGTTTTTCATCCTGGTTACCTTTGCAGGAGTGGGTGGGAGGGATGTGGGTTTCCAAGGTGATTAGTTTGTGGTCGGATCTAACCAGGGAGGAGTTGACTATATTTGCGTAGACCAATGTTCACGCATGTTAGTAATGGCCAGGTCAAGGATGTTGCTACCTCTAGTGGGGTTAAGAATGAGCTGGTCCAGGGCACTGGAATTAATGAATTCCAGGAAATGTTGGGGAAGTGTATTGGAACACTGTTAATGGAGGGGTAGTTGAAGTCACCCAGTATGAGAGTGTTAGGTTGGACCCTAATATTCTCTAGGGTGCTTAGGAACATGGGTTGTGAGTCTTGGGACATGGTTGGACTCCTATAGCAGGCTATGACCTGAATCGCTGTCTTACCCAATGTTAGCTGCACTTGAAGTATTTCTGATGCACTGTTTGAGTTACTAGTCTGGAGGTGTGCGCATCCTTTATGAATATGGAAACACCATCACCTTTGGAGCTTCGTTCCAATTTCTAGGGCCGAAAGGTGTGGAATGAGTTGTAGCCTGGTAGTGCAGGGTTTTTATCTGCTGTTTGAACCAGGTCTGTGTTCTAGCACAAATGTTGAAAGGAGTGCTTCAAGCGAGTGCATTTTGAGATTTAGACTTTTAGCATTGAGCAGCATGACCCTCCGATTGCATTTGTTTGTAGCTGTTATGGTGGTAATCTTGGTGTTTGGAACACAGCCTAACAAATGCACTATAGAGGTGGCAAGAGCCTTGGCCAGTATCCGGGAGCCCAGGGGTGACAGATGCAGGCCATCTCTGGCAAAGCATCGAGGTCTGTCTTCTCATCCCAGGCAGACAGATACTGGATCCCCTTGGAATGACACCAGAAACTTAACCAGTTGTTGAAATCAATAATTTTCTGCTTGTACTGTGTGGTATCATTCTGGGTGATGACAGGATGCTGCTCAGAGCTAGGGTCATACTCTCCTGGGCTACATAATCCAAGAGCTCCTCCATGTAGTCCACGGAGGTATGTTTCAGGTTATTTACACCCACATGTACAGTGACAGATTCATATTTGTACCTGTTGTTGAGGGAAGTGAGTGCATGCTTTGTGGCTGATCCTGGCCCCTGACTGTTACTTTCTCCTTATTTAACCTAGTGAGTGGGACATCAGTGTGACTCACTAGTGAGTCAACTATGACTAGTTATGTTGGGCATGCTCTTTTGCCTTAGGGGCTTTTGTTTGAGTGGCACACAGTTTTTATTAGAGTTGTGTCGTGATTGTGGTGGTAGAGTGCATTTTGCATTTCTGCCTTGGAGGCCTCTGCTGTTTGGGTAGATTTTTGAGAGCCTCCACGAAGGTAGGTGTGTTTTTTTTTTTTTTTTTTTCCCATGTGAAGGCAGTGCTGGTGTGTGTTCTGGAGGGCTGTGTTCCATGTGATGTGGTAAAAGTGTTGACCTTCTCTTGACCAGCTATTCTGGTCTTGGCTGGCGAGAGTTTGGCTATATAAGTGGATCTCTCGCAAGTCTGAGTGTTGGGAGGTAAGATGAGAGGGTTGTCTGTGTACATGAGGCAGCTGCTGCATTGCCTCCAGATGCCCAAGTTCACCAGGTTAAAAGGAGAAAACACAGGGAACTGACCTTTAGACATGCCTGTAGGGGTGGGCATTAAGTACTGGAGCTGTTTCCTTCTAGAACGTTTAGTGCTGGTAACACTTTTGCGTGCTACAATAGTTACTACAAGAAGTCTGGTAATGTGCTAGACTAATAAGCTAGTAAACGTGCAGGAGAGGAGAGAACTAGCAGATCTAAGGGAAAAATTGAAGAGCAGACATTTTGGCACCACTCAGAAGCTTACAAACAGTCCTGGATACAGCAAATCTGTACCTGGACTAGACTAGTTACAGGAAAGGCGGGAAACCAGCTCAAACACTGGCTTTATTACTGATCCAGCATAACACGTTACACACATTTTAAGCCACTGATGCCATGAAATTCACCTGAGCATGAAGCCTGAGCGCTGAATCTTGGCTTCCATGTGAGAACACATAACTGGTTATGATCAGTGAGACTGGAGTACTAGCTGACCATTTTTTAAACACTGCCCTAATTTAAATAATTTACTTACAGACTGATGTCTGTAAGCTTGCATGGATACAAGAGGAAATATGTTGTTTAGGGACTTTTTAGAATGAAGGAACTTCCTTTCCTTTATAACCAACTGTAACTGCTGTTAAAGGGTGTGCAGCATTTGTTACATACCTTTTGGAGGTGCTGTTACAGTTGGGTGTTGTATTGCTGTTTTTGCCCCACTTCAGAATATCTGTAAATGTTCGGTTGTAATAACTGCTACATCACCTTTATGCGAATTTCAGTAAATTTTGTTTATGCCAGCCCCACACAGTAAAATAGTGTTTTAAAATGTTTTTATTGTTTTATTACAGAAAAAAGTGACTTTTAAAGACTACCATTGGTCTTCCAATCACAAAAAGAAAAAGATATGCAGTTAGCCTTTGCCAGCACAGCAAGCTAACAGTTCCTCCACCACAGGTGGGCGAGACTGCTGTGGCCATTAGCTGTACCTCAACCCGCTTATCTTTTACCCTGGATCCCTCTGGTGTAGTACCTACAGCCACTATGGAGCAGGGGTAACCACATCCTCTCTGTCTGTTGTGGTTTTCTCACTGGGGAAGGGAGAGACGCTCTCTTGTTTGTCCTGGGAGAGAACTTCCCTGTTTTGACAGAATGTTGTGCCCATCCTTGAGGAAGCTGTTGCTATTTAACACTGTTTACCGCAATTTTTCCTGCCAAAGGAAACTGAAAACTAAATGTGTCCTTACTGCTCGGATTTCCTTGGATAGGAGTAATTTGCACCGTCTGGCTCTGGACTTATTTCAGGCTGTTGATCCTCCTTAAAATAGTTTCTCTTAAATGGAAGAGGGATGCCTCTCTTCTTGAAAAGATTAAAGATTGTGAATCTGTACAGGAAGATGGAAGGGATAGATACTGGACTTCTGTTTCCAGAATGTCTCACTGTTTTCAGTGAGAGAACAGCAAGGTTTCTCAGTTCCACATTACTGTGAGCTGTTACAGAAGGAGTTTCCAGAATCTTCAGCTGTTCATCCATTTCTGTCAATTTTGAAAAATTTGTGTATCACTGCATGTTTCTTTATGGTCAGCGTGCTGCCCCTAAAAAGGCAGATAGTTTGTATACACTTTTCCCAAACCAGACCCACTTCCCAAACCAGACCCAGCAGTTGTAGCTTTAATTAAACCTACTGCCGCTAAGTATTTTGTTAATTCCAATCCTGCTGTCTGATAAACATGGGAGGATTACAGGTAAGTATGGGGGGAGGATTACAGGTAAGTATGGGGGGAGCGTACACTTCTGCAACTTTTGATTTTCAGAATTTTGTATTGTCAGGCTAATATGTTAAGGTCTTTTCTAATTGTGAAAGTTTGAGGAATGTTTTACCTGTAGTTTCTTGTGAGGAAAAATAGGCTTTAAATTTGTTTCTCCTATTGTACAAGTCACTACTCATTTTAATACAGTGTGTGTATGATTGATGCTACTTCAAGGGCTTTGGCTGCAAGTACTGTGTTGGGGGCTTGCCTGGTTGTGTTTTCAGTACCTCCCTGGTAATGATAAGAGAGATTTTTAAACTCTCCATTGGATAGAGATTTAGTTTTGGGCCCCCTCTGCTGCATAGGTGATCAGAAAGTGTGTTGGTAGAGGTAATCTCCAGATTTTTTCAGCCCTCATTTTCCCAAATTTTTACAGGATTCTCTAACCCTTCATCCATTTTTTTTTTTTTTTTTTTTTTGTCAAAAGTTTCAACAAAATGCAGATAAACAGACATTAAAAAAAATGACAAGGTGTTCCAGAAAGAGTATGGGAGCCACACAAAACCAATGAACAGCCTGTGACAAAAGGAGGGACTGCCAGCAGTGGAATTAGTGCCAGCTAGGTTGAATTTTGTAAATAAACTTACTTTTGTGAATATTGAACTAACTTGCACAAGACACTGGTGTTACAAATGTATTAAAACTGTATATCAAACTGCTTTGTACAGACGTGTGTTTTGAAAAGGTATTTGTAAAGTGCTATGTTTGAAATGTAACCACAGTGTGCCTACTGCAGAGAACAGAAATGTAGATGCAGTATTGTAACTGTTTAAATGGAGGGTTTGTTAACTTCAGTCTGGCAAACTTTAGAAAAATATCTGAAACTAAATCCCTTTATAGGCTAGGCCATAAAGATGCTATTTCACTTTCAAGGCAGCCAGGTGTGCAAAGTCTGTACTAGGAAGCATTATGTATTGTTGTTGGGGTGAACTAATCACTGCTGTGAAAGCACGGAGAATGCAGTTGTTTTATGACTTCAGCACCTGCCAAAGATCTGAGCAAAAAGCCCTTGTGTGTTTATTTTTCTGGGTAGGTGCTAAATACTGCGGGCAGCCACGGTGGTGCAGCGGTTAGTGTTGTCGTCTCACAGCAAGAGGTTCTCCGGTTCAATTTTCGGCTGGGGTGCCTTCTGTGCAGAGTCTGCATGTCCTCCCTGTGGTCGTGTGGGTTTCCTCCCACATCCCAAAGACATGCTGTAGGTGGATTTCTAAATTGGCCCTAGGTATGAGTGTGTGCCTTCTGTGAAAGGTGGTTGGGTGCCGGGCAGGCAACTCAACACCATAAAAACTATACTGCCAATCATGAGCAGACAGATGATCTGCTGTGGCAACCCCTAACCGGGAAAAGCCGAAAGAAGAAGCTGCTAAATACTGCCAGCTTCAGCTATGGGGATTTTGCTGGGAAACTAGAAGTCCTATGACAAGACAAGCTTATCCCAGCAGTAATTTTTTGGATATTATTTTAAGAAGTCCTGTTAGTGTGACAGAGCATTCTGTATTTTGTCTTGAATCTGACAACAGAAGAACCATTCACCACATCTGCCTTGCTCTGTTAGGAAATTGCTAGAGTATAGTAATACTCTTAGATACAGTCAGGAATATAGTGAAACTTGGTTTAGATAGTTTTCTTTCTTTGTCTGAGCCTGTCCTGCAATGTTGTTTTAAATATTTTCTGTGATTCTTAACTCTGTCACTGTGAATATAAGTTTAGTGTTTTCTTCTTTTATTATTAAATATATTTAAACCTTTCATTTGTGGCTGATCTTTGTAGAGACATTTAAGTTTTGAGAGTACTTGCATATTTATTTGATTTTGTGGGTCACTCCATTTGTATTAATACACTAAAATTGGTCACCTTTTGTTAAGGGCCTTAAAGTAGTTGGCAGGAGTGACTGGTGGCAGTGGTAACTACCTTATAGTGTGGGCAGCAGGGGGCATAGCTAGTAAACCTGTGCCAGCCTTTTGTGTGTGTGTGTGTGTGTGTGTGTGTGTGTGTGTGTGTGTGTGTGTGTAAATTAAACCTCAGTGTGTGTGTGCATGTGTCAGCTACTTGGGCAGGGACATGAATCACTGGTTGGACAGTAAGGATGCTGAAGGTCCTGGCTTGGCCACTCAGCTGAGATCTTAATTCTATTGCTGTGCCAGTGGAGAGTCTTATTGGGGACCTGGAGGAAGAGAGAGAGAAACCAGCCCCGGACTTGCTGTGTTCCCTGTGTGCTCCTAAGGGAAACTACACTTGATGTAGAGAGCTGCATCCTGAAATACTGTGTGATTACCCGTTATCCTTCCAACCTTATAGCAGCATCACTTTTTAAAGTAGTCCATTAATTGTATTGTAAATATAAACAAAGCAAAAAAGAAACCAAAATCAAAACTCATTATCCTATGTAAAACAGAACAAGTCCATTTATAATTTATTTCCACTAAATACAAAATTAAACTAATTAATACTGTATTTGGAATTCCTAAATGAATAAAACCTAACTAGTACACACAAAGTAATATATGATAATCTATAAAGCAAACCCTTTGGTTCCGATGACCATAAAAATTGTAAAGGCAAGAAGCCTTCTCTGAAAAATATTGATATAAAGACCAAGTCCGTATTTTTCTAGCAATAGTTAAGTTAACCAGCAAGCCTGTCTCCACAGTTTTGGAATTCATAGTGTGGCAGAAAGTAGTTTTAAAACTGGCTGCAAAGAAAGCATATTCATGCAAGTCTGGTGGGAGGGTTGAATTCAACCTGAACTGCCAAACCAATTCCTTGTACTCTAGTTTGGTTTCCCATTGTCCCACCCCCAAGAATCCACATTAACTTTTTCCAAAATCACACTTAAAATCCTTAAACCTTTACATAAATGGCCATGCTTAAAAAGGGCACTGCTAACATTCTTGTTTGAAATATCATACTGTTGCTCATAAATTAACTTCCTTGGTGGTCTTTGTTTTACCCATGTAAAGCTAGAGCAAACTGAACAAACAGCAATGTAGATCACCCCAGAAGTGGAACAATTACCCTGCTGCAACCTCAAAGCAGACCCTGGTCCATTATCAAGAGGCAATGATTTGGCTTGTAAAAATAAAACAACTATTTGCAAGCTTCTGTTTGATTTATCCTTTTCACCCAATAAACTCTGTCTTCAGCTGAACATGTGACAGCGTCAGTATTTTTGTTGCAAAAGTTAGATGGAGCAACAGCGTCTACTGTGGCAGTGTACTCGTGTTTGAAATGGAGTGGAAACTTTGTAATTACAAATTTTAGTTAATTTCTCTGCTCAATCTGACACCCTACCTGCTTCAGGATCGGTTCACTCTGAGCAGTGTAACAGAGCTAATGTTGTGGACAAAGGTACTGTGAACAATAATGTTTGGATTCTTTTGGACCCAGGCATGTAAAGGGGAACTCCAATTCAATTTAATGACTGGTTTGTGCCAAGATAATGCAGAATTCCTCACTGTCAGTCTAATTCTCCAGGCATTAGAGTCGATGTCTGCTGCCATAATTCGTGTTCCATTGGCAAGATGCCATATGAGAATTCATCAATGGGCCCTGGCAACACAGTGGTCCATCCTATACCAGCCTTTTATCTTCCTAAATCGGAATAACCCAGGCATGCAAAAGGTACCTCAGGTGGTGGATTAGCTGAGAACCGTCTTCACAGGGCTGCTCTTTCATAATTCCTCATCCCAAGGCCATAGCGACGATGAACGCATCCCATTTTTTTTTGGGGGGGGGGCACTTCTTGGAAAAGACGGTGCAAGGCACTTGGTACCCAGAAGAGGTAAGCACACATCAGTGTCCTAGAAATGAGAGCAGTTCTCCTGGTATTCTAGGCCCTCCAAGACTCACTCCCTTCAGGGACTATTGAGATTCAGATGGACAGTATATCCGTAGTCTGGTATGTCGGCAAACAAGGAGGAACCAGGTCTTGCCCCTTATGTCGTGAAGCTCGGGAGTGGGGCAGTGGGCGATGTCTTCCAGTCAGCTTTTGATAGCAATGCACATTCCAGGGGAATCTAATGTGATAGCAGACAAGTTGAGTAGGTCCATCCTATTAAATTGAAAGCCAGACATGAAACAACACCACAGGAAGAAGCCAGAGTAATATTTATGCATTTCGTTCAATTTTAATGACCATGAACTTCTTCAGAAAAACATTCCATCTCAATTAACTTATTTAAATACCATTCAAAACAATCGTGATCCAAAGTAGCCAATGTCAGCTTAAAACTTTTTATAAAAACGTCACATATATAAAATCTTTCTTTTTACATACTTGAATGAGAGATTTACATACATCTTACTATCATAAATAATGGAAAATCGTAAAATACTCAGATTATAATTTCTGTGCTTGTAAAAAACACTTTATGTTAATAACATAATTTAACCCAGGTGGCTGGTCTGCATTGAGCTTCATCTGCCACAATGCTTCTTTACATTCTAATTTAACCTTAAAATTTCTTGAAAACAAATCATCATCAACTTTCTCAAGTACTGAAAAGCAGGAAGTAAGAGAGAAAACAGCTCTTCTAATTCCACCAATTGCAACGAAGTTACAAGTCAAGCTCGTGAGAACAGAGCAAGTTTGGTTTCGCCAATTAATGGGCGTTCGACAAGTAGAGATTTGGATGTACTAGCTTGCAAAGACAATGTTTCAGAACAAACTTTTAAATCTATGGGCAGTCCTTTTTTTGTTTCTTCAAATCTGGACAACGTTGACCAAGTAAGTGAACTATAATCCGTCCATTACGGACGAATATTCACAATGTAAGAAAGACATTTTTAGTTTGGAAAAACTGTGTTTTAAGAGTGTCTCATTGCAACTAGAGATTTTTTACTTTGAAGAGAATGTACGGCTGAAATGTGTACCGTTTGGACTTAGGGCATACAAGTTTCCAAACTGTGTAACGAAAGGCGATAATCTTTACAAACAGCTTGTAGAATTATTTAATCACACTGGGTTAGCGTATATGAATGCTCTGATCGAACATTATAAATCTGAGTTTGTGATTCTAAAAACAAACGGAACGCCTGGATGCAAACATTAGGGCATCTAAGGCTTTCAACAATTTAGTATCACTTTTTATTTTGGTATCAACGCTAAGCTAGAAAGACACCGGGCTTCCGTGGTTGAGAGGAAGCGTAAAAAGCTAAAAAGAGACCTAACTGCCTATAACAAAAACACCGCTTATCTTCTAAATAAGAAAAATAGTGACAAGACTGGGGTTATTACGAATGTGGATATTCCAGTAGGTAACAACAAAGACAGTAATGTAAACTCTGATAGTGGGTTACAAGTCAATCGTTTGACCAGTATTGACAACAATAATGGAATTTTGACCGTCCGCAAAGTCCAAGCTAGCACATCCTATGCACAAACAGTTTCCAGTGGAAACAAAGCTAGTCCTTATTTAAAGGACACGGTAGGAAACATAAAAACCCCAAAGTGGTCTGGAAAAATTCAAACTAGGAGCAAAGGGAAGGGCAAGAATCGCAAAAAGAACTGAGTTACAATATCACAGTACTTAATTTAACTGATGAATCCTTGCCCAACGAAGTTACTTCTGTGCTTCAGAAAGGTTTCTCTTTCATTCCTTCAAACAAAGTGAACATTTCCAGACTTATAGTTGACTAAGTTATATCTCTGAAAATTAAATTTGAAGTACATTTATGATGGTGTAACTAGTATTGAACCTTTTGAGAATGTGTGTAGAAAAAGAAGTACATACAATCCTTTACTAAATTCCACTTTAATGGTTTTTGGCAATTTGTGTGAACAAGAGTTTAGAAAAATAAATGATCACAAATATTATGGTAGGCCTAATTTGACATCTGCTGAACACAAAGCATTAGAGTATGAGGCTAACAACAAAGATTGGCGCACAATGAAAGCTGATAAGGGAGGCACTATTGTCATTACGAAGTCTACCGACTATAGTTCAGCAATGAATGCCTTGTTGAGTGACGATAACTGTTATAAGATAGTTACGAAAGATTATATTACCAGGAGTTTTTGAATGGTGGATGTCCTTTTATTTGACTTGTTCACTCAAGGTAATATTGACAGCACTACTTATGATTTTTTGACTATTGAGTTTCCAAAGCTGGCTACACTATTTGGTATTCCTAAAATACATAAACGGAGTAAAGAAATACCATTCAGACCAATAGTGTCAGCCAGTTTTTCTAAAACGGAATCCATTTCAATATGGTTAGATAAGTGGTCAAATCCTATAGTTCAAAAAAACAAAATCATATTTAAGAGATTCTTGGCATTTGCCAGAACTTAAGTCAATTTGATCTAAGAGGTACATCTATCTACTTTGCATCATTAGATGTGACATCATTTTACACAAGTATTAATCAAACTATAGGTGTTGAATTTTTAAGAGAATATTTGAGTGGTTACACTGATATGGAAAACACTTTAGTCAACACTATATGCACCTTAATGGATTTGGTTTTGGAAAATTAACTTCTTATTTGAAGGTAATTGTTATCAGCAGATTTCTGGTATCGCTATGGGTTCTAGAGTTGCACCAAGTTTTGCAAACTTAGTGATGGCTATGTGGGAAATTAAGTCTTTATATTCACACCCATTGGTTAAAAATATTTTGTTCTACAAGAGATATGTAGATTTATTTTTTCTATGGAGTAGAGATTTAGACTCTTTCCACACATTTGTAGATTATTTAAACAAATCTACAAAATTTCTGAGATTTACTCTTGGTCATTTTGGGGCAAACATCAACTTTTTGGACTTACATTTGAAATTGAATAACGACAGGACAAGTTTTGAAAGTAGCATTTATAGAAAGTCTACCTTTGTAAACCAATATCTACACCACGATAGTTTACATCCTGATTTTATGAAGCATGGTGTGGTTAAAGGACAATTTATTAGATTGAGTAGACTGACTAGTAGGGATGACCTGTTTTTTGAAGAAGCACAAAAACGTACTATTTTTTTTTCTTGGACAGGGGTTACGACATCACTTGGCTTGAAAATATTCTAGGGGAGGTATTAGTCTTGAGGACTAATAAAGCATGCCCCATTTTACTTAAAATTTCAACAGATTTTAGGACAATGTACAACACTAACACCAAGGAAGGTAGAGCCTATAGATTAGCATTTCCCATTCCCATTGTTAATGGGATGGTTGTTATTAAGAACACTTCTCAACAATTGGAAAGTGATATTAGGTAATCACGATTTGAGTAACATCATAGGTAAGGTTCCAACATTCACATATAAAAAAAATCACTAATTTAAAGAGTATTTTAGAGAACTGTGGACAAACAAATGTTGAAGTTACTAATTATGGTATATTCCCTTGTAACTGTTGTAAACAATGCAGATACATATCGGGCAGTAACACAGTATCTTTGAAAACCTTTGACAAAATTATACATAGTAAAGGGCATTTTACTTGTAAAACACATAATGAAGTTTATATTGCTTTATGTGATTCATGTGAACATTTCTATATAGGGAAAACTATTAGGACTTTGAATAGATGCATTTATGAACATATTTTAGCCATAAAGAAAAAAGACATGTCAAATGCACTGGCAAAACATGCTGCATCATGTAAGGATTTCAAAAAAATTTAGATTTTCAGTACTTGAGAAAGTTGATTTGTTTTCAGGAAATTTTAAGGTTAAATTAGAATGTAAAGAAGCATTGTGGTAGATTAAGCTCAATGCAGACCAGCCACCTGGGTTAAATTATGTTATTAACATAAAGTGTTTTTTACAAGCACAGAAATTATAATCTGTGTATTTTACTATTTTTCATTATTTATGATAGTAAGATGTATGTAAATCTCTCATTCAAGTATGTAAAAAGAAAGATTTTATATGTGACGTTTTTATAAAAAGTTTTAAGCTGACATTGGCTACTTTGGATCACATGATTGTTTTGAATGGTATTTAAATAAGTTAATTGAGATGTAATGGTTTTTCTGAAGAAGTTCATGGTCATTAAAATTGAACGAAACGCGTAAATATTACTCTCTGGCTTCTTCCTGTGGTGGTGTTTCACGTCTGGCTTTAAATTTATTTGGTTTTGGTGTGTGCGTGTATTTTTAGGTCCATCCTATTGCCTCACGAGTGGTGTCTCAACAAGAAAATTGCAGTGAAGATAGTCCTTCAGTGGGGCCATCTGTGCTGCGAACTCTTTGCATCCACCCTCAACAAGTAGTGCAGCAGGTTTTTCTTGCCCGGATTCCCCCACTAGGGCAGTCATTGAGAGATGCTGTCCTCCATGATCACCCCCCCTGGTCTCCTCAATGCTTACCTTCAAACTCCTCTGATGTTCTTCGTGTTTAACTGTTGCAGTCATTACATTTGGGTTATCTGCTTGCAGTAGCCCTCAGTCAGCCTGGTTAACAAAGTCTTGGGTCCTAAGTCGGTTGCTGTCTCTTCTTAAATGACGTCAGGTCGTCGGGGGTATAAAACATGCAGCCGATGTCATTGCATCAGTCTTTCTTACCGTGCCCGAAGCAAAAGCAGTTCGCAAGTGCCGGTTGGCCGTCTCCTGAAATTTTCGTTTTCGAGTTTCAGAACGGAAGTCTTCAACTAAAAGCTAAGTACCCAGTTGGGGAAACTTTTTTTTCTTGCTCCTTACCGATGTCAGTAAAAGTAAATTGCATTTTCTTGTGGAAAGCAAATACCTCGTAAAGATTTTCATTTGTATTGTATTCCTTGCTTAGGCCCTGACCACGACGTACCTTGCTGTCGGTTTTGTGCCTTATTTAAACCACAAACTCTCCAGTATATTTGCACTTCTAAACTTTTTGGTGCTCTGTTCAATTATTCAGATATGTCTTCGGTAAGCCATCCAACTACCGACATTCTGCAAAAAACGCAAAGATAAAGACGGGCCTCCCAGTTCGCTGGTACTAAGTGAGGCGCTTTCACAGCCCGAAATACCCGGTACTTTAGATTCGCAGACCTCTACTGAGATCCATTCAGAGTCCGGTATGCCGTGATATGCTTCAACTGTGGAACCTGTTGATGTCTCTACCTTGGATGGGTCCGGAGCCGCTGTGCAGGCACCGGCTCCTCAGGGTGTATTCAGGCCTACTGACTTGTGTATTAAACTGGCGCCATCTTCTTCTGTAAGGCCTAAAACTCAAACCATGCCTAGAAAACTGACGCTCAGGGGAAGCCAACCTTACCCCTCTAAGAGACCTAGGACTGAGTTTGCTTATGATAATTCTGACCAGGAATCTGAAAGTTCTGTTTCCTCTGGTGACCAGGATTTACCCTTATCTGCCTATGAGGATTCTGATGCTGAGGACTCTGTTCCCTCTGCTCCCCCCCCCCCTTAGAGGATTTCTGTTTTGGTGAAACCTTGCATACTCTTGGGGAGCTTTTTCGTTGTTCTAAAAAGAGGCTCAGGGGTTTTACTCCTGTCCCAGCAAAGGCCTTTAGCTGTACCTCCTGTACTGGACAGTGTTGATGCCTTTTCGGAATCTAGCATGGCCCCTGACTCTTTACCTCCTGCTTCCAGAAAACCTGATAGCTGTGAGAGTCAGGAACCCTGTAATGAGTTCCTTTTCAAAAATCCTACTGCGGATCCTGAAACAATTTCACAGGGACCCAAGGGCATTAAAGCTACTACTGCCAAAAATCTTACTCCCTCTGATAGAGACTCCAGGGCGCTGGATAGATGGGGTAAGAAGGTATACACTTCAACTTTGGACATTAGGGTCTTGAATTGCCAGTTTCGTATATTAAAGTATCAGCTGCATATTATTGGATTGCTTAAACAGAAAATGATTCCTTATTGTGCTGAATAATAAGGATTTACAGGATTTTATGCATTCTGCTGAACAAGTTGGTAAACATACGTTGCAATGTGGTTTTGATTTCATTAGATGCATCTTGCAGGGCTGCAGTACCTGGGTCTGTACTTAGAAGGCATCCCTGCCAGGTTACGTTAAAGCGAGATTACTGGATGCTCCATTAAATCAGGACCGCCTGTTTGGCAACAAGGCAGAAGAAGTTCTTAAAAAGATGGAGGAAAAAGCTAAATCTATGCAAACTGTTAAATATTTTTTTACAAGTACAACCTCCAGGATTTAGTAGGCATTGGCCTTCTAAGAATTGGTCCTTTCCTGCCTCTTCCAGACCTTCAGTCTAAACCCAGATCCAGCAGAGCACCCAGGCTTCAGTCCCAGGGGATGCACAGGACTAAGCAGTGGTGGGTCTCCACTTACAAATTTGGGAGTAATAAAACTCCCCCCTATGGTAAACTGTCTCAGTGACTTCTTCGTAAATCTTCCAAGCACTTCTCAATTGACTGCCCCTTTGGGGGGGAAAATTGCACTTCATGCAAAGAACTGGGGACTCATTACCCAGGATAAATGGGATTTAAATAGTGTCCCAAGCATACAGATATATCTTCCACACGTCACAAACTCCAAGCGGTTGGCCGGATCTACCTCCAAAGCAGTGGGCAGAAGCCCAAAAGCAAGTAGTCTCTCAAGCATAGGGGCTATTCAGTTGGTACCAGAAGAGAAAAAGGGACAAGATTTCTACTTGAGATTTTTCCTGGTACCCAGAAAAGACCATTCATGGTGTCCTATCCTGGACCTGCCTACTCAAAACACCTTTTTGGTGATTCCAAAATTCAAGATGCTGACTCTTCACCAGTTGCTTCCTATGCTAAGCAAAGATGCCTGGTTGGCAACACTATAAATTTAAAGGAAGCATACCTGCACATCCCAATCAGTGAATCTTGCAGAAGATACCTATGCTTCAAAGCAGGCTACATGCACCATCAGTTCTCTGCACTGCCCTTTGGCTTATCTACTGCGCCCAGGGTATTCACAAAGTGCCTAGCTCCAGTCATTGCATTTTGCAGGCTTAAGAAATATTCAAGTATACCAATACCTGGACGATTGTCTAATTCGGGCAGAAAACCAGGATATACTTTTGAATCATCTGGCTTTTGTACGGAGGGTGCTAACCTGTCTGGGTACACCAAAAATGGAAAGAAATTGCACCTGGTACCCTGTCAAATTGTATTCCTGGGTGCAAGCTTGAATACAACTTCCCAGATGGCTTTCGTCATGCCAGAGAAACAAATTCACTTGACATCTTACTTCAAACTAGTGGTCACAAAAACCCTACTGTTTGCAAGGCAAATACTACAAGCCTTTGTGTTCATGGCCTCCTGCATTCTTCTAATTCCATATGTAAGACTGCATATGAGGAAACTACAGTGGTATCTAAAAAGCCTATGGTGTCAACATTCCCAGGATCTAAAAGCAATGATTCCTATCATTCCTTGTCTACACTTAGAGTTCCTTTGGTGGGCAGAGGCCTGCCACCAAAACAAGGGACTACCATCCACACTACCACCTGCCGCCCAAACCCTAACAGACGCATCAGACTATGCATGGGGGTCATACCTGGCAGGGAAATGCATTCAGGGCAAATGGAACCCAATTCAAATGCACCTTCACATCTGTCATAAAGAAATGTTAGCTGTACAGAATGCTCTGACGGCCTTCAAGGACCACATTCCTCTAGGACAATTAATGGTAAAGACGGACAACACCACTGTTATGTGGTACATAAACAGGCAGGGGGGGTACACATTCTTACCCCCTCTGCATACTAGCCATGGCATTGTGGAACACAGCCTTGAGCTACCAAGTACATCTACAAGCCCAGTTCCTGCCAGGAAAACTAAATACACTGGCAGATTGACTAAGCAGAACCCTCATGGGCCCACAAGAGTGGAAACTGGAACCAAGGATTTTCGACATGTTGACAAGCAAATGGGGGAGCCCAGATATAGACCTGTTTGCCTCCCCCCAGAACTATCAATTGGAAACATTTTGTGCAAGGACTCCCTACGACAAGCTTGGAAAGTGGATGCTCTGTCCTTTAGCTGGAAAAAAAACCTATCAGTTTATGCCTTTCCTCCTCTCCCTCTGCTCTCCAAAGTACTACTAAAGACCAAACAAGATAAACCATGGATGATTTTGATTGTACCAGCCTGGCCATGCCAACACTGGTACCCCCTCTTGCGCAGTGTCACACTTGGCCCCATGGCACCTGCCTCAGACTCCTACCCTGCTGTCTCAGCAGGAGAACCAGATTCTGCACCCTCAGCTTCAAACACTGAACCTAGCAGCCTGGCTAATTACCTAAGCTCTCCTTTACCATCCCTCAGCAAACCAGTGATGGATGTCACTTTAGAGGCAAGGAGGCCTAGTACTAGAAAATCATATGCTGAAAAATGGAAAAGATTATGTGCCTGGAACCAATTTACCTCCGATTTTACAATACTTAACTGAGATGCGTCACAAGGGCCTGTCTTTTTCATCAATAAAAATTCACGCCTCAGCCATTTCGGCTCATTATAACACAGAACCTCCCCTCTTCTCTCCTCCCACTGCTTAAGCAGTTCCTCAGAGGGGCCAACAATTTTAAGACCACCCAGGAGAGCTCCAACTCCAGCCAGAGGCCTTAACTTTGTATTGGAGAAACTCACCCTTCCTCCTTTCCAGCCAGCTGCTACTGCAGATTTAAACTTCCTTTCTTGGAAAACAGCTTCCCTTTTAGCCATCACTTCAGCAAGAAGGGTATCTGAATTACAGGCCCTTATGGCAGTGGAGCCTTTCATCATCTTTCATGTGGACTGGGTGTCCCTCAGGACCAATCCCTCTTTCATGCCAAAGGTGGTATCCAGTGTGTCCTTTTAATCAGCCTATTCATTTGCCTACCTTCTTTCCTAATCCACAGAACAAAGGAGAACAGATACTGCACTCCTTAGATGTGCACAGACAACTTGGATTCTACTTGGACAGGTCTAAACCTCAAAGGGAATCTGAACAACTGCTGGTGGCATTTGCTGCAAGGACAGAGGGGAAGGCTATTTCAAAGCAAACCATTTCCAAATGGATAGGCCATTGCATTCATTTCTGCTATAAGCACCATGGAAAACCTATCCCAGGGAATCGGACCCCACTCAACCAGGGTTGCATATACCTCTACAGTCTTTCTCAGAGGTGTACCCACCAGGGACATCCTAGAAGCCGCTACCTGGAGTTCTGTACATACTTTCACCAAGCATTACCATTTGCCAGTTTTCTCTAAATCCAGAGCAGGCTTTGCCACTGCAGTTTTGCAGGGCCTTATAGCTGGTCCTAATGCTATCTAAATTCCTCCTCCCGTCCTTGGCTTTGGGAATCTACTGAAATGTAATGACTGCAGCAGTGAAACACTAAGAACATAGTACAGTTGTGTACACTTGCCATAAATGTAGATGTTCGAGTGTATTCACTGTTGCAGTCCTGGTTGCCCTCCCTCCAGCCTCCTGACTTAGTTTGGCTGTACCTCTTCTCTCTCCTTTTTAATGCTTAAAAGCTTTTTGGTATATTTGCTTTTTTGTTTGAGGTATAATCTTGTATATTCATAGATTTAATTGCTTCCCATTAGGGGGGCACCTGACATCTGGGGCAAGAAAAACTGATGTAATGACGTCGACTGCATGTTTTATACCCCTGATGACCTGACGTCACGGAATAAGAGACCGCAACCAACGTAGGACCCAAGACTTTGTTAATCAGGCCGACTTGAGGGCTACTGCAAGCAGATAACCCAAATGTAATGACTGCAACAGTGAATACACTCTCTAACATCTACATTTATGGTAAGTGTACACAACGGTACTTTCCCAAGTTTCTTCAGAAAGAATCTTAATTGAAGAGGACGGTAATCCTTATTGCCCCACATTGTCCTAGTCAGATTTGGTGCCCCTTTATTTGGGCTCCTCTATTTCATCCCCCCCCCCTTAATAATCCTGGATCCAGGTCCAGACCTGTCTCGGCCAACCGACATTCACCTGGACATTTTGGGTTTAAAGTTGACCGCATTAGTTTCTCCAATTCCATTGATAGTTGGAGAGCCCAGGTTCTTCTCCTCTGTCCATGACATTATTTTGTCTTCCCATAAAGCTTCCATTAGGAAGATTTACATAAGTAAATAGAAAAGATTTGTTTTTTGTGCACAACAGAAAAAGATCGATCCTTTTTCAGCACCAGAATTTTTGGCTGCTATTTTTAATGAAGGGGCCAATTCGTCACCGGTTAAAATACATGCTATTTCTAATCTTCATCTCTGAGTTGACCATTCTACCTTAGCTTCATCACATCTCTAAGGTATTTATAAAAGGAATCTTTTTACTAAAACCTCCCTTTAAAGATCCTACCCACCATGGGATTTGAATTTAGTGTTGCAAGCCCTGACCCAATTATTTGAACCAGCTGCAAAATGTAAATTAAACATGGAAAACAATATTTTTGGTAGCCATTACATCAGCTAGGCAAGTTTCAGAACTGAAATCTTTATCTTCTAAAACTCCTCATTTGCTTTTTCATAAAGATAGGGTGTTACGAGCCAGTCCATCAACCTTCCAATTTTCTTTCCAATTAAGTTTCTATCTGCACAGAACTGAAAAATTTATAAAGTCAGATTAATTATTTGTTTCCATTTTCAGACTCGAGATTGGGAAAACAAGTTACCAAAATAACTTGCCATTTCCGTTGTCTAGAATAAATTGGGTCGATCCCTGTTGAAACCCTTGAGGGCTCATTCAGCTAGATCCATGGCAACTTCATTATTTCTCTCCAGATATTCCATCGATGATATTTGTGCTGCAGCCACTTGGGCTAATTCTCATACTTTTGTGATGAGATATTGCCAGCCCAGCTATCTGGAATTTTGTAAATTGTTGTTTATGAAGATCAACATGATTTATATAAGATGCTTGTGTTGCAAACGTATTAGAACTCTGTCATGTGTATATCAAACTGGCAGTACAGAAGTGTATGTTGAAAAGGTTTTTGCAAAGTGCTGTTTTGAAATGTAACCACAGTGTGCTCTACTGGAAAAGAACAAAAATGTATGTGCACTATTGTAGCTGTTTAAATGTATATATTTTAACAGTGGAAACTGGAATACAGGAAGTTAACTTCAGAAAAATAGCTGAAATTAAATTACTTTAGCTGCACAATAAAAGATGGTATTTTTCAGTTTTCAATGCATTTAAGAGTCTGCTGAGAAGCTTTCTGTATTATCTTTAGAGCAAACTAATTACTACTGAAAGTACGAAGGAATTTAAATTGTTTTATGGCTTCTACCATCAGCCAAAAGGTCTATATATTTTCACGGGTAGATGGCTAGCTTCCAACAGTGGTGGTTTCACCTGGGATAGTCAGATGACAAGAAATGATGTAATTCTGCCAGCTATCCCACCAGTAATATTTGAGATATTAATATGAGAGCTCTCTTAGACAGTGCAGTCCGTATTCTGTCTTGGACCTGACAAGATCCATTCACCATGCATCTGCCTTGCTCTGATGAAGTAAGTTTCTAGGGAATGATGTAATTCTCTTGGATATAGTCAGGAATATAGCAGTGCTTTATTTAGATATTTTCTTGATTTATTTGAGACTGTCCTGCAATGTTTTAGATATTTCCTGTGATTTTTGAACCCTGATGTCACTGATTTTATATACTGAGTATTTTCTTGTTCTTTTTATTATTAAATATATTTAAACGTTTTATGCTGCGGTAGCGTTGTCGCCTCACAGTAAAACGTCCTGTTCGATTCTCAGCTAGAGCGTCTTCTGTGTGGAGACGTGCGTGAATGGGCGTACCTTCGTTGAAGGTTGTGTGTCAGGGCCGGCAACTCTGCATGTAAAAAATCTACTGCCAATCATTAGCGGACCGGAGTTCCACTGCTGCGACCCCTAACCAGGAAAAGCCAAAAGACACAACATCGTTGTGGTTGATCTGTCTAGAGATATTTAAGTTTTGAGAGTACTTTCATGTTTATTTGGTGAGACTCTGTGAGCCACTCCTAATAGCCTTGCTTAAGCTACCATTTGTATTAATATTGCACAGTAAGATTGGACTCTCTTTAAGGTCCTTAAACTAGCTGATAAGGAGTTGGCTGGTGGCAATAACTACCTTAAATTCTGGGTAAAGAGGGGCATAGCTAGTAAACCTGTGCCAGCCTTCACTAGGTGTGTGTGTGTGTGTGTGTGTGTGTGTGTGTGTGTGTGTGTGTGTGTGTGTGTGTGTGTGTGTGTGTGTGTGTGTGTGTCAGCTACATGGGCAGGGACATGAAGCACTGGTTAGACAGGGTGCTGGAGGTCTTGGCTTGGCCACACGACTCTGATCTCTATTCTGTAGCTGTGCCAGTGGGGAGTCTTAGAGGGAGAAACCAGCTCCGGACTGACTGTAGAGTCTGTGTGCTCTTAAGGGAAATTGCACTTGATGCAGAAAGCTGCATCTGTAAATACTGTGTGTACTTGATATCCCCCCAGTTTATACCCCCCACTGTTGCCAGTGGTGAGGTTTGAGGCTCATTGATTACTGGTCCAGTGGTGGGTCTTCACACTTTTATTACAAAGTTGATCTGGTGTCTAGGGGAAGAGTAGCCTTCGGCTCAACAGTACTCAGGATTATTCTTATTGTCCACCCAGGGTTCTGGTAGTTGGGGACTCTGTCTCACATTGTGAGGAACAAATGAAAAATTGACGTCTGAAGTTATCATCATCATGTTCCATCTGTGTTGTCTATTTTCATTCTTCCTCAACTCCCCTCCCTCCAACCCAGTACCTTTCTTATGACTTGTAGAAGAATGAGAAGATACTTGGAACCAAAGTTCTTCATTTTGAGCTCCAGATAGTGGTTTCTCATATAATCATAATTTGTTACATTGCTATTTTAGCAAAAAAAAAAAAAAAAACAACAAATAAATAAAAACAGCAAACAAGATCCGAGGTATGGAGGGGGGCTTACAGCATTATGCTTAAGGGAGGAGCTTGGGAGTTTGCAGTAGCCACAAGCTGTAAAAAGCAGTCAAGTCGGATCCAAGGATTGGATCTGAACCCACATGTTAAAGAATGAAAATGGACAACACGACTTTTTTTTTTTTTTTTGCTTGAGTGGCTGTTTTTACCTTTTGTTTGCCTTTGGTTCATTTGTTGTTTTTAGTAAGTGTTTTTGTATGCATTGAGTTTTGTTTTGTTATAGAGACTGCTTATGTTAGTGTTCCACGATAGGGGTTTTTGAATTTTGCATTTTATTTATTTCTGGGGGGGGGGGGGGGGGGGCTGATGTTTTTTATGCAACAATTTTCATGTGTGAAAGTTGGTAGTAAAGCATGCCTTAGAAGCAGTGGCATCATTGAGGTGGAAGGTGCTTTTAAATTTAGTCTAGTCATTATTCTAGTTGATTAACCTTTGCATAGTTTCTGAATACTGAGATGATGGGAATGCTTCTACCTTCAGTCTTAAACTGATTGCGTCTGACTTGTGGCCTGGTTTGACCAGGGAAAAGTAACCATATGTAGGAAGCAAAGCAGTCTCATACTGGTGAGGACCAAGTCCAGGTTTATCTATCCTGGTTATGTGTGGACTAACCGATCGGAGGGTATATTTGTAAAGTCTAGAAGTCTCTGGGCAAACATGTTTGAAGATGTGCAAGTTTTCGAAGGGGAATGGTGGTTGGTTTAATACAAAGGGACTCCATACTGTTTAGGTAGGAAGGCATCGACTACTGGGACATAAATGGGGAGTCAGGTAAGTAGCTATTATACTATAAACACAACTCTTTATGATGAAGCGGATATGGAAGCGCTGTAAGTGGCTATCTTGTTTAATGAGTCTGGAAGTGATGTGTTTTCTTCAGCATGTTGACACACCTCTGTCTTTAGTGCCTACACCTACATTGTTGGGCCTCGGAGCACCCCTGGACGGGCATTATTTATACAGTAACACACACCCTGTTGGGCATTATTACTGGCTTATACTATTCTTTTCTTGCCATTATAAATCTTGCTTGGTCTCCAATACTCGCTCCTTTTTTCAACAATTGTCAGAGAAACCCTCCTACTTGAGTGCTGTTTTTCAAGACAGAAAGCTCAATTTTCAGTGTTAATTGTATGTACATATTTCAAATCACATTTTTAGTTCTGCTTATTAACTCTCTATGCATACAGGTAATGTTTGAAACATTTTGATGTTCATCATTCTGTTGCGGTAGCCTTTGGTGCTATATTTGGGTTGTATCCTGCTCAGTTTACAACAGCCAGGCAGCTTCACAAAGCTCTGGCTCCCTCTCACATCTTCACTCCAAGCGCTGATTGGGCATTTATGATTTATGGATGGAAGTCAGCATTCTTAGAGATTTCTTTAGAATTTATTCAGAATGTTCTTGCTGCCCCAAGAAATAGCAGCTGAGAGACTTCACAGGAAATGGCAACTGGCTACAGATTTTTTTTCTGGCAGATGCATAGCGAACCCTTCCCCACATAAAATGTTGCATTTTTAGATCTTTTTAAGTGTTTTTGATGTATTTTCTATCTTCTGGTTTTGTGAGAAAAAATACTTTTGGGACATTTTAATTGAAGTGTAAGTATTTGAAGTTTGGAAATTGTTTTTATGTACTTAAAACAGTGTTTTGCTGCTTGTGTACACTTTTGACTCTGTCACAAGCAGTAAAGTAATGAAGGCATTTTGCTTGAAGATGTATCTGAGTAGTGTGAAGTGTATTTTGGGGCTGGAAATGTTATGTTCAGTGCTTGAGTACACTTTGACGTCTGTTCATTTCTTTATTGGACCTTTTGTGAAAGGGACTTATGAGTTCTAATAAGATTTTTGTGTACAGTAGAGTCAATTATCCAAATATAAATTATCTGAAA
Source organism: Protopterus annectens (assembly GCF_019279795.1). Lineage (NCBI taxonomy): Eukaryota > Metazoa > Chordata > Ceratodontiformes > Protopteridae > Protopterus > Protopterus annectens. Next base: position 438,617,410 of record NC_056745.1, read on the forward strand.
TGTCAATTATCCAAACCAGTCTTCCAAAGTTTTTGGATAAGAAAAATCAAGTCTGAACATGTAAACGTTATACATATTAGCTTGTGCATGTTTTTTGAACTTGCTGCCTGCTTGTATGTGAAAAATATTCTGTATTGTCAACTGGACTTTGGTGAATGGTTGAAAAGTGTATTCCCTGAGTGCAGAAAAAACAAGATTTTAGAAGTTTTTTTATCCAGTTCGGTGTATGTTTGATCATCCAAACAATTTGATTATCTGAACTACCTTGGTCCCAGTTACTTTGGATAATCAACTCTCACATATCTCTCTGTTGTACAGATTTTCTCACTGTCCAGATTTTTGCCTCATTTTTTGTTCAGTTTTTCATAAAATTGTAGTTTTCTGGCATATTAGTGGCAAATCTTTAAAGATTGAAGTTGGAAAAATAGTGACAAACATTTGAGTTTCAGACATCATACCCTTCAGAAAATTTATGCAGTTGCAAAATCTGTTCTGTCAACTTTCTAAGTTATGTTTAAAAATTGTCCCTATTTTTGGGCCTTTGTCCCACTTTTATTCATGGCTTTGTCCAGATTTCTTGTTCTAAGAGGTTGAGAGGTATGACTCTCTACTGTACTTGTGCTTTTGAGGGACTCTAGAGGGGAAAAATGTGTGTATATACTGTTTTTGAACACTTGTCTGGCTACTAAATTTTACAAATGACTCTCGCCTGACTGCTGGTAAGCACTGCTGGGTTCTTCCTCCGCTACAGCATAGATTTTTACAGTGGTCCTGCTGTTCTTCCTCCAGTTTTCCTTAAAAAGCAAACGTTTAAGTATGAGCCTTTGCCTTCAAAACAAGATCAATCAATGCCTTAACCAGTGGTATGCAACTCTGCAGTGGCCATTGCTGGCTCCTCAGACCATTTACTGGTTTCCCTGAATCCCTTTTGGTGTAACTTTGTCAGCCATTGTGGATCAAGGTCAGACACATCCTCTTCGGCTGTTCCAATGTCTAGTATGGGTATGGGAGAACCATCCATTTTAAGTGTGGTAGACTCTTTGCGAGGGTCCTCACGGTATGGCTGGGGATATGGACCGCTTGCTTGGGGTGATTTGCCTTTTCTTTCTCCATCTTCATCCAAGGATGTTCCTAAATAAAAGAAATTAAAGGTTAGATATTGTTCATCCAAAGACATCAGTTCGTATGTTTCTAACCTTAGTCAGGAGTTTATTGCAGGCT
>NC_056745.1:438626130-438651343 GCF_019279795.1 Protopterus annectens
AACTGTTGGTTCTGCACTTGCTTTAACAGTAGAACGATGAGGAGTAGGGATGATATTTTAGTTGAACAGTTAAGCAAGTTGCTAGGGCCTTGGCTTACTATGTCATTCACTGTCTGGCCAAGCTTGATCTCCCTGGGAATAGGAAGGAAAGGTGCCCAAAACTTAGTGTACCAAGTGACACCCATTTGCCACCTGCCAGTCCACCTTGGCTTTGTTATTGTCAAAGAAGAGACGCTTTCACAGTCCCCTTGATCAACCTGAGGTTGTAGCACAGGCCTCTGTCGATATATTTTGGAGTCTGATATCCTGCCAAGTTCCTCTTCAGTCACAAATGCCAAAGGAATTGGCTCGTCTGAGTATAGAACTGCTTCACAGGCCTCTGCTTCCACTGACCACTCTCACCCTCTGATCCAAGTCTAAGGCCTCTCAAAAAAAAGGCTACATCCCAACTGAGGCCTACTGGCTACCACTCCGAAACATAGGCATATTAACAGGACCTAGTTAGGTGGGCTGAGGAATAATCACCATAGTCTGATCCAGATGCCTTTTAATCCCTGGTTCTGCTCATGAGTCTTAAAGGTAAATAGATATTTCCTCCCAGGAGTCATCTTATTCTTCTGACTGTGAGGGTATTGATGAACCTACCTTTTGAGGAAGGTTTATCTATTGCTCCCAATGGGGATTCAGATTCTAATGAGAACCTTTTCTAATTAAGCCCCCACCATGGACTTCTGATTTAGTGTTCCCTCAGGATGTGTAGGGTCTTCCCAAAGGAGTAGCATAGTACTATCCACAATCCAAGAAGAGGGTTGTGGATTTTCTAAAATTCCCTGAGCATAAAGCACTTGCCATTCTTCCAGTCTTAGAGGTAGTCTGTGATGTTTTGCTGGATTCGTCCTTACATCCAGATTCCTTCTGGATTCTCAGACCTGGCTCTGAAATTGTAGTTTGCTGTTTGGGCAGTTTTTCCATCTCTCTCAACGTCCTGATTTAAAAGCCTGCATTTGCACTTGTCCCCCCCTTTCCTGTAACTAGTCTAGTACAGATACAGATTTGCTGTATCCAGGGCTGTTTGTAAGCTCTTGAGGCTCCCAAGCCTTTTTGTGTTTGAGGGAAGCCTGCTAGCTTGTCAGTGGGAGTGGTAAGCACTAGGTAACATACCTACCACATAAGGAGTGATTTCTGGTCCAGAAATAGTAGTTATTGGCCGTTTGGGCAATTTTTCCATCTTTTTCAACTTTCTGATTTAAAAACCCGCATTTGCACTTGTTTCTTTCATGTAGCTAGTCTAGTTCAGATACATATTCTTAGTTTTAGCACTTGAATTTGCTTATTCGTGCTCCGCACTTGTTCAGAACTTGTTGTAAGCACTAAATTAAGCTACAAATTACTGCAGCACTCAACCTTCCTCATTACCTAGAGTCTAGTGTCATTAGCTCATTCTACCCAATACAGAGAGAACAACTGAGAAGGCCAGTCCACTTTCCTTGTGTTCCTCCTTTCTCCCTTTCTTTTAAAAAAAAAAAGTTGCCTGAATCTCCTTGTGTTCTGACTGTGCTTCTCAAACATTTTGGAAATAGAGTATATTTCAGTGCATTTATTAAAACTGTTGTTGTTGTTAGTCTTTTTGGCTTTTCCCAGTTAATGGTCGCCACAGCGGAACTCCGATCCGCTAATGATTGGCAGTAAATTTTTTTTATGGTGCCGAGTTGCCAGCCCGACACCCATTCATGCATGTCTTTCGGAGGCCACTTGACCGTGGGGAGGACATGCAAACTCCACACAGAAGGCACTCCAGCCGTGAATTGAACAGGAGGACCTCTTGCTGTGAGGCAACAACGCTACTGCTGTACCACCGCGGCTGTACTTGCCTTAATATTGCTACAACTCAAGTGTTCTAGGTTGCACTGCATCTGAATGGTTTGTGTTTTAGCTGCTTTTCTGTATATGTAGACTAGATATTTCTACTGTATTATTGCTTCTTAAATTGTTTTTCAGTTGTGCACTTGCTTTGCTTCATTTAAAACATTTCAAATTGCTAATTTTGTAGAGTTTTAATTGCATTTACTGTTTAGGGCTACACACTCGTGTGTTAGCCTTTTCTGTGTTTATTTACTGTATTATTGCATTGTTTAGCCTGTTTTTTAACCCCCAAAAGATTACTATCTCGTTTGCTCGTTTCTCGCCTTTCCTAGCTAGTATAGTCCAGATCCTTGGCTTTGCTGGTTTCAGGGCTTTATTTTCTGTGTTTAGAGCTATCCAGACCTTGCTGTGGTAGAGGCAAGTCCTACTGCTTACCAGTGGGAGTGTTTAGTATTGTACTGCCCATCTAACACTAGAGGAGTAGTTTCCAGCTCTGAAATTGTAATTTTATTAGCCATTTTGGGCTGATTTGTATCCCTTTCAACTTTCTGTCTGAAAACCGTGTTTGTTTGCACATTTTTTGCATGGTGCAGCACCGTGGGGCTATAGTTAAACTCTTCCAGGTGCCAGAAAGTCTGCTCTTCAAATTTTCCCTTAGAACTAGCTGGTTTCTCAGTAGTAGCAATAAAATCTGAACCCCTGTGACTAGCACTTGCTCTGGAACCTGCTGGAAAGCACTAGGAAGCCTTAAACTGATACAAGCACTCAACTCTCCTTGTTAATAAGGAGAAGTTAATCGTAGGCACTAAACAGCCTATAATTGCATAGTACCTTGCAAAGGTAAGGGAAAACGGCTTTTGTACTTTATATAAAAAAAGCACATAGACATGTCCAAGGGTCAGCTTCCGGTGCTTTCTCCTGTCCACTTGGTGAATCTGGGCATACTGGGGCAATGCAGCAACTATCTCATGTACACCGACAACCCTCTCCTCCTACCACGCAACACTACAACCTGCGAGAGATGCACTTGTATAGCCAAATTGGAAGCAAAGATCTGTCCAGCCAAGATTGTGCTAGACAATCGAGAGGAGAAGGTTAACACCTGCACTACACCTCAAGCAACACATAGCCCGCCAACACCCACACAAAGCAACACACGAGGCCCTTAACATTAACCTGCCCAAGCAACAAGGACCTCCGAAGCTGAAATGCAAACCAACACCAGTCACAACCGAAGTGAGACATAGCTCACAACACCAGTGTGCCACCAAACAGCCCCTAAGGCAAGACAACGTACCCAACACTTTAGTCATAGGTGACTCTATAGTCAGGCACACTGATTTCCCACTCACCAGGCTGAACAAGGAGAAAATTAGTCAGCTGCCTGTCGAGGGCCAGGATCCTCCACATAACGCATGCACTCAGGTCACTCCACAACAAGTACAAATACGACTCTGTCCATATTGGAGTGAATGACTTGAGACGTACCTCCCTGGACTACATGAAAAGAGACATGGAAGAGCTCTCGGATCATTTGGCCCAGGCAGGTATGACACTAGCCCTGAGTAGCATCCTGCCTTCGCCCAGAATGCTACCACATATAAGGACAAAATGATTGACCAACAATTGGCCAAGCTTCTGGTGTTATTTAAAGGGGATCCAGTATCTGTCTGCCTGGGACGACATGATCGAAAAACCACGATGCTTTGCCAGTAATGGTCTGCACCTGTCACCCCTGTGATTCAGGTTACTGGCTAAAGCTCTTGCCCACCCCTATGTGCTTTTTTTAAGCAAGGTCCAAAGGACAAAACCACCACCGTAACTGATACAAGCATGCAAATTATGAAGGTAATGCTACTCTACTAGATGTCTAGACCTCAAAATGCACTCTCTCGAGGCACTCCTAAAAATGGAGAACATAGATATCTGTACAGTAACTGAGACCTGGTTCAAGGCTCCAGAGAGCACCCCTGCAATACCAGGCTACAACTCTTAAAGACCGAAACACTAAAGGTGGACGAGTGTCCATATTCACCAAGGATGTTCACACCTCCAGGCTAGTTTCCCAACAATATGCATCTGAAATTCTCCTGGTGCAACTAACACTAGGTAAGACTTCAGTCCAAATTGTAGCTTGCTACAGATCCCCCACCATGCCCCAAGATTCTCACTACACCTTTCTTAAACATACTGGAGAATATTAAGATGCAGCCAAACACCCTAATACTGGGAGATTTCAACTACCCTGCCATTAACTGGGAAAACTGCCACCTTTTCCCAGCGGTTCTTGGAATACATAAATTCCTATGCCCTGGATCAGCTAATCCGTTGTCCCATCAGGGACTTTGACATCCTAGATTTGTACGAAAACAGGAACACATCCACTGTGAGTTTGAAATTCTTTAATTCTGGTACCTCGGCCTTCGCCTTCTCCTGGAATACATTTTACTACTTCAAACACCACCCTTTTTATATATCATGCTTAATTGAATCATTGAAGCACATTAACCCAATGATGCTAATTAATGCTACACCATTATGGACTACATCTTGGAACATTTCTTTTTAAATAAAGCTACAACATACTGAACAACATCTTAAAATGATTCTTAAATTACATCTTGAAACAATTTTCAAATATGACAAAATAATTTAAGATTTTATATAAATACATTCATGCGATGTCCTTCATATTTGCTTGGGCATGCTTACAAAAACACTTTAATGAATCATCCTGTTTTACAAATATTTTAAACTTCATAAATTCATTTTGAATGCCTTTTTAAACATTTTTAAACATTTTTTAACAACAATTATACTCTGAGAGATATGTGGAAACGCTATGTTAAATTTCCAAGTTTAAACCATGCGGAAACAGGGTTTTATAATTGAAAATAAACCTGGTTTCCATTTGCAATAATTTTTCACGAAACACCTCTTTGTTACCCAGCATAGTAGGTCTACCCAGTGCACAAAATATAAACCCCTCTGGAACCCCCCCGTGTACCTCACTAAAATGTTTCCCTACTGGACTCTCCAATCTTTTGTGTTTTATGTCACCTAAATGTTCTAGAATCCTAAGCTTCAGCTTTCTAGTTGTTTGTCCTATGTACCATTTCTTCTGTACACATCCACATCCTATAATATACACCACCCCTGTGGAATTGCAATCATAATATTCAAGCGCCCTATATATTACACCATTAATTTTAATGCCATCCAAATTTCTTGCCCTACTGCAAACCTTGCCTCTTCCACATTTGTATGTGCCCTTTTTGGTATTTCTTCTGGATGTACTTTTCTTTCTAAAGTTCAAGATTTCCTTCAAATTGGAGTATCTACTATATGAGAAGGTAACTTTTGATGGAAAAAGATTGCCTAATCTATCATCATGACTGATGATGGGCCAGAATCTCGACACTGCATCCCTCAACGTCTCCGAAAATTGAGAATATCTGGTTACAAAAAATAGTTTACCCTCAGAGTTACCATCCCCAAGACCATAAGAACCAACATCTCTCTTTGTGCCAGACCTAGACCAACTCCTTTCATTCACCCGTTGACCTAATCCTAACTCCCTTTCTGCCTTTTTCCTTGCCATTATAACACTTTTTTTTGGGGGGATATCCTCTCCCTGTCATTTTCTCTTCTACTCTATCAAATTCACTAGAAATTAAGGACCTCTCTGAAGTATGCATGCCTATACGTTTGAATTCACCAAATGGTAAAGATTTAAGCAGAGAATCACTATGCATACTGGATGCATGCAAAAAGTTCTCTGCTGCTGTCTTTTTGTAAAATGGTTTGTATTGTATCTTGTTATCCTTACCTAAATATAATTCTACATCTAAATATTGGATGCTTTTCCCTCCAATAAAATAAGTGAAGTCTAGACCCCCAGGAATTTTCCTTGATTTCTAAGATGAACCTATCAAAATCCTCAGAATTACCTTTACACAGAAAAAGCAAGTCGTCAATAAATCTGACATATTTTACTACCTTGCTTTTAAAGAATAATGAAGGGTACATAAAGCAATTTTCAAAATGGGCCATAAACAAAATAGCATATGAGGGCGCAAAAGCAGCCCCCATTGCTGTGCCCTCTTTTTGCAAAAAATATCTCCCTTCAAATTCAAAAACATTATGTGTTAAACAAAATTCTAATAGATTCAAAATAAAACAGGTTCTGGGTCCATCACCCAACATTTTTTCCACTGCCTTTAAACCATGTGTTTTGTTAATACTCGTGTACAAAGATTTGGCATCCACACTGGCCCAATAATATTCATCCTCCCATTTGATATCCCTAACCAAATTACACACCTCATTTGTGTTTATAACATGCGATTGTACCCTTTCCAAATAGTTTTTTAATAAGGAATCCAAAAATATTCCTACATTCTGCAGATACCCTCCTTTTCCTGAAACTATGGGACGCCCTGGTGGATTACTGGTGTCCTTGTGTATTTTAGGAATAATGAAAAATCTGGCCCCCTTTGGATTCTTCACATACAATTTCCTAACATCAGCCATGGTCAGAAAACCCAATCTCTCACCCCTTTCAAGTAGTTCAAGCAGTTGGGCATTGTGTTCTTTCAAAGGATCACTAGGCAATTCCAAATATGTATCCTTATCCATCAACAGGTTTAAGGCTATGGAATTATGTTTATCTCTTGATAAAACCACCCAGTTCCCTCCCTTATCTGCTTGGGTGAATGCATATTGTTCATTTACCTCCTTTAAACCAGATAATGCCTTCCATTCATTGTTGCTCAAATTGTATGTTTTCTTACTTTCCTGAAACCTTTTATGTTCATATTCAATAAATTTTAATAAGGTGTTTTCAAATAAATTTATTGCGACATTTTTTCTGGGTGGCATGAACTCACTTTTGTGTGGTACTTTAGGCACTGACAACCTTCCATAACCAGTGTTAAATTCAAAGCCCCTTTCATTTTCATGCACAATATCAACAAGCTCGTTCTCATACAAAAACATATTTAACAATGACTTGTCTAGATCTATTACATTTTCAACATCACTTCCATTTTCATCCACATTATATATATCACGTTCCTTATACTCAAAAAAACTCTTTAAGGTGCAATTTTCTGCAAAACTGTTTGACTTCTAAGCAAATGTCTGCCAAAGTAGGGAAACAAACTGGAACAAACTTGGTGCCTTTAAACAAAACTTGTCTAGCGTGCTCGGATATAACTAAATCCGAAATATTTACAATGTTATAGCTCTCACCTCCACACAAGTCCATGTGAGAACAAAAGTCCGGTCCACGAGGGGACTGTGCTCCCCCCTCAAAAAACGGGTCTGGATTCTGAACGCTTGGTCCTTCCTCTCCTGTTCTCGCCTCAATGTTACCTTCTTCTCCCCTTGTTCTGAAAACGGCGCCCTCTTCCTCCTGACTGGGCCGACGACTGATTTGAATCACTTGTTACTCCATTCATGAGAGCAGGCGTCTCTTGTGCTGTATTTAAATTCTCAAACGAAACACTCTTTCTGCTGCTTGTCTCGTCTGCAGAAGACGCTGAGGTATCTCCCCCGCCCGATCTGGAGCTGGTTCTGACGTCACGATAAGCGCCTCGCCTTTTCTTAAAGCTGTATTCCCAGGAAAACAGCTTACCAGTGTCATGGTCCTTAATATCACGGAGGTATTTCCTTTTCTTACGAGAAATCACCTCCGTTTCAATTTTAGACACTCTATTCTTTATTTCAACCAAGTTCTTATTAAACACTGTTACGGAGCTTTCCTCGACCAGTTTCTCCTGCAGATGCAGAATGGAGGCACGAGTTTTATTTAGAGTTCTTTCATTTCTCTTCACCAACACGCCCAACCAACCTAATGTGCACTTTAGAGAAATGTCTTTCCATTCTAGGGACAAGTCGACCTCGTCCTCAGAAAATTCAAAGGCAGGCAACCGTTCAACTCTCAGACCCCTGGGAGTGATGCTGGAGCTGATGTATTTTTCAAGCAACTTTAAATCATAAAACGTAGTAACTTCCTTCACCATGGCTCTCTCCAATTCCACATACCTCTCAGAATAGTCACTAGCCACATTGTCCCAAGGATCATTATTAGCCATTTTTTCTTCCCTTTCCTTCCATATGGAAGCCAAATTCACAGGTTGAGTCAACAATGTGCTCACTGAGGTGGCAGTGATAGTGTTCACCGACATGACAGTATGAAAATACAACACCTCCACTCCTTCAAAACACCAATATCATAAATTTGTACGAAAACAGGAACACATCCACTGTGAGTTTGAAATTCTTTAATTCTGGTACCTCGGCCTTCGCCTTCTCCTGGAATACATTTTACTACTTCAAAACCACCCTTTTTATATATCATGCTTAATTGAATCATTGAAGCACATTAACCCAATGATGCTAATTAATGCTACACCATTATGGACTACATCTTGGAACATTTCTTTTTAAATAAAGCTACAACATACTGAACAACATCTTAAAATGATTCTTAAATTACATCTTGAAACAATTTTCAAATATGACAAAATAATTTAAGATTTTATATAAATACATTCATGCGATGTCCTTCATATTTGCTTGGGCATGCTTACAAAAACACTTTAATGAATCATCCTGTTTTACAAATATTTTAAACTTCATAAATTCATTTTGAATGCCTTTTTAAACATTTTTAAACATTTTTTAACAACAATTATACTCTGAGAGATATGTGGAAACGCTATGTTAAATTTCCAAGTTTAAACCATGCGGAAACAGGGTTTTATAATTGAAAATAAACCTGGTTTCCATTTGCAATAATTTTTCACGAAACACCTCTTTGTTACCCAGCATAGTAGGTCTACCCAGTGCACAAAATATAAACCCCTCTGGAACCCCCCCCGTGTACCTCACTAAAATGTTTCCCTACTGGACTCTCCAATCTTTTGTGTTTTATGTCACCTAAATGTTCTAGAATCCTAAGCTTCTCTCTCAGAGTATAATTGTTGTTAAAAAAATGTTTAAAAATGTTTAAAAAGGCATTCAAAATGAATTTATGAAGTTTAAAATATTTGTAAAACAGGATGATTCATTAAAGTGTTTTTGTAAGCATGCCCAAGCAAATATGAAGGACATCGCATGAATGTATTTATATAAAATCTTAAATTATTTTGTCATATTTGAAAATTGTTTCAAGATGTAATTTAAGAATCATTTTAAGATGTTGTTCAGTATGTTGTAGCTTTATTTAAAAAGAAATGTTCCAAGATGTAGTCCATAATGGTGTAGCATTAATTAGCATCATTGGGTTAATGTGCTTCAATGATTCAATTAAGCATGATATAAAAAGGGTGGTGTTTGAAGTAGTACAATGTATTCCAGGAGAAGGCGAAAGCCGAGGTACCAGAATTAAAGAATTTCAAACTCACAGTGGATGTGTTCCTGTTTTCGTACAAATTTATGATATTGGTGTTTTGAAGGAGTGGAGGTGTTGTATTTTCATACTTTGACATCCTAGACCTGGTCATTACCAACATGGGAGATAGATGCTCCACACCAATGGTCACCCCTTTATTGGTCAAGTCTGACCATAAGCAAATCACCCTTGACATCCCACATCCCATCCCCACCCCCAGTACGGAAGCCTCTGTTAAAAAAAAAAAAAAAAAAAAAAAAAAATTCTCCAAAGCCAACTTCATGCTCCTCAAGTCAGAAGTGACGAACATTGACACCCATGCAGACGGGAGCTGAAAGTTCGACTGCTGAATCCTACACTAAGGCACTGTATGAGCACATCCACTCGTGCACGAATTGTGCCATCCCAAGTAGAACCAAGTCACTTTCCTCCAATAAAAGGAAGCCAATCTGGTGGTCCCCTGCCATAAACAAACTATACAACAGAAGGAAGAAACCTGTTGCAGAAAAGAGGAAAATCCCAGGATGCAAAAAATCTTCCTTGCTAGCCTCAGTAAGAAGCTGAGATCTCTCATAAAATCCTCCAAAGCTAGTTACGAAAAAAAGTTGCCAAAGATTCCAAAGAAAACCACAAGGCATTCTATAGTTATGCCAAGAATCTAAATGGCAATGCTCAGATCTGCTCTGAGCTACAACAGAATGCATCACAAATATGTGTGGAGTTTTATTACAAGAGTTTTATGTTTAGGATTTTTAACGGGGATTGTGTAGTAGGCATGAAATGACAAAAGGGTAAAATATTTTGTATGTTCCATGAATACAAATTGTATAAGGGGTTAGTTTCAAATGTTAGGTGTATTTTTCAACAAAAAATATTGTATTTTTTTAAGGAAGGATATCACATGACTGATTTATATTTAAATGGAAGGAAATAATGTGTATGTTTGTATCTGATGAAATTCCGTTTTTATGGTGGAATAAAGGAACAAAAGCACTTGTACAACCTTTCTTGAAGCTGGTGGTGTTGCCTTATATTCGCTGGAAAGCCTTTCACTTCGCTTGTTTGTATATGGTGACTTTGACTTTTTATTCGGATTATTGTTCTTTAGGAAAGTTGTACAGCTGTTTAATTCATGGTCTGGGACTGGAAAATGAAAAAAATTGTTTAGTTGGTTGCTCCTTACTATATCTGTATGGCAAAATATTTCCAAGCAGAATTAAGACTTATTGTAATACAGGCTTGCTTTCTTTGAAGGCGTACTGATGAGAAGCGTTCTAGAGGCAACTGTATGGTTCTTTGCACACACATTTACAAACCAGGCCTGTTTTTGATAGGACCATTCTCCAGGTGCTTCTGGATCCACATCCTTTCTCCTCCCAGGTCGGATAAGCTGTGGTAATCAACCAAAACTAATCAAAGGCTACTGCAGCAGTGAGAGCGATAAACATAGAAAAGTTGCACAAGTTGTACTTGCCATAATGGTAGATATTCGAATGCCTCAGTACTGCAGTAGCCACCCCCCCCCCTTTCTGTGTGTATATAGTTACTTGGTCTGGATATAAACTTCCTATTTCTATTATGTATGTGTTGTTTTTTCATGGTTATAATGCCCCTATTCTTATGGGCAGAAAAGTCCTGAAGAACTTCTGAAGTAAACATCTCTCCAGAATGCTGATTTCTTTTGCCAAATGGGGCTGTCCATTCATTCAGCACTCTGCATGAATGTATGGGAGGGAAGCAGAACTTTGTGAATCTTGGCTGGTTGTTGTATCCTAGGTAGGATATAACCCCAACTAGCCAAAGGCTACAATAGTAGCGAGGAACTGTAACATCATCTGTCATGCTTAAGTGCACCTTACCCAATGTGTTTTGCATTTTTGAGCATGTTAATTTATTGTTGCTGTTTTTGTGTCACATTGTTCTTGCATGTATCTACTAGAGCTGTTACAATAGGAATTCAGCCGAAAAGGGGCATGCGCATTGGATCAGTCAACCTGTCATGGTTAACAAAGAAAATAAATTATTATGAAGCCTGGTCTGCCATGTTCAACTTTGCGGTGACCCTCACTGGAATAGAGTTCAGAAAATGGGTGGATGAATATTTTGAAAGACTTTTTCTGAATTAATACGTAGCATCTGCAATTACTTGTTGGAAATTTTGAATTGGACTTATGTTCTTGAGTAAGTTTAGGGTATTAATTGTATAGTTCTAATGAGTCAATAGGATGTGAAGTTCAACTGTATGAATAGTCTTGAACTTGTTAAAGCCAGAAATATAACTGTAGAAACTCAATAAATGTTTTTGCCATTGAAGTAGCAAAACTTCTGCATGTTTGGAGTTTAATTGGCAGTTTGCTATGAACATTAATTTTTGTAAGTGCATATTGTGTGTTGTGTTATGCTATGGAGGCTCCAGAAATATTTGAGCAAGGGGTGGGGGTGGGTGAAGTAAGCAATAATGCCCAGCAGTTTGTGTTACTGGGTAAATAATAATTGTGAAATAGTTCCGTGCCTAATGTTTTAAACTTGCTATACTATATGCCAATAGTGTTGGAGGAGGTATTTTACATAAAAAAATGTAAGATTTTCAAAAAACTTCCAGATATTTGCCTCCTTTTTTGGTCCCTTATTCTTCAAATTTATGATTTATTGGCAATTCTTGGTAATTGAGGTCAATGAATAATGACATACTTTTGAGTTTCAGACCGTATTTCCTTCAGAAAATGCATGCTAAAACAATTCCTTTTATTCTAGCAGCTTTCTGATTTTTTAATGTTTAAAATCTGTTGCTGTTTTTTAGCCTTTGTTCCCCCAATACCTCAACTTCTAAACTTAAGATATATGGACAAATTACAAAATAATGGGTGGACAAAGGTCTACAGTTAGGGACAGACTTTAAATATTGCTTTTATAAACTTAGAAGTTGTTAGAATAACAGGAATTGTGTTAGCATGCATTTTCTAAAGGATAAGAAGTCTAAAACTCACTGTCACCATTTAGTGACTTCAATCCTGTACGGTTTGCCAGCAAACTACACATTTTATGAGGAACAAGTCCAGAGTTTTGTCTACTTTTTGAGAGGTTATGTCCTTCCTTTTATTTTAGGCTGTATCCACATTTCTTGAGCTAAGAGTTTGAGGTATGCATATCTTACCTGCTGGCGCTGTCACTAGTTGATCACTCGCTCTCTCTCAAACATACCTATTCTTCCACTTTCATGCCTGCTAGCACGCAAACATTTACGCATGCAGACAGAAACGTAAACACACTTTCCTTTCTTTTTTAAGTATTTCTTTTAATTTTCACTCACTAAACAGCAAAAGTGCTGCTTAGTGAGTGTAAAATAATGGCTCAATCAATCTCACACATGCATGCAAACACACACATAAACACATGCTCTTCATTTTTTTAATACGTTCTCTGTTTTAATTGTGCACTTGCTGAACAGCAAAAGCACTGCTTAGTGAGTGTAAAATAATGCAACCATTAGCTTCCTTACTGTCTGAGCTTCACAGCACCTTAATTGGCTGCAATGAAGCAGTAGATTCATTTTTCAGTGGGTACTACCTGTGCATTAACACCATGCTGGCAAATGTTTGTTCTCCAGTCATGGTGCTGATGTACAGATCGCCCATTCTCTAATGTGTAGTAACAGCTGTTATGGTCCTCATCTCACACCATAACCTAAGTGTTGCATTGGCTGGATCCAGGATAAAGGGGAGGTGTTGAGGAAGGGAGTATAATTGATGTGATGAATCAGTAATGCAGAAATGCCAAGTCTAGTTGATTAGTGTAAACCAGGGTTGTCAAACTCATTTACCCCAGCGGGCCACATTTCATCAGAATATACAGTACGTGGGCCAAGTAGTTATCAGATCGAGACCACTTATTAAAGAAGTAATGATGATGATGATAGTAATGGTGATAATAATGAAGGTCAATTTAGCCAAGAAAATCAAGCTGTTTGCCTTAATTCCTGGTATTACTGCTCCCAGAAACTTGGCCCCTCTTATCCTGCACAAGTGCATCAATGTTTGGCACCAAGGATTGAGCAGTGGCTGCCTTCAGTGTTGAGTTGAGATGTTTATCAGTAAGTTGAGACAGGAGTCGAGACTTATTAAAGTTAATCACAGAAAAGAGGTGTTCACAGACATTGGTACTGCAGAAAATTGACATCTTTGAAGCCAAACATTTAATTTGGGGATATGTTGTCCCAAGCATACTGATGAATGTGCCAGTATCAACACTTGTATATTATCCTTCAACTCAGAATTACACTGGAGCTCAATTACTTCTAACTGAAACTATTCTGGTACCTCAGCAGTAAGAGAGAAAGGGTTGCAGAAAATAGAAAAATCATTCTCAAGGTTTTTAAAGTCTGCAAATCTTTCTCCGAACTCACTAACTTTGAAATCTTGGTGCAGTACTTTTTGGTATTGATATCCCCATGAAACTCTGATGCGTCTAGCAGGGACTTCAGAGTTGGAAAGTTTGCAGTATTACTTGTTGCTAGTTGGTGTTCAAAAAGTTTAAGCTTCAACTCAAAGGTGCAAGTAGTCATAAATCTGTCAAAAATTTATTGCGACCTTGCATCCTTGTATTCAGGTAATGCAAGTGTTCTCTTTTATATCTGCAATGAAAGCTAGCTGTTAAACCCATTCATTGTCTTTCAATTCCTGCACATCCCTTCCTTTCTCCTGCATAAACCTCCTGTATTTCACTTCCTAATTCATAAAAGTGCTTCAGCACAACTCCTCAGCTTAACCAATGAACATCAGTGTGATATGGCAGACCAGGAATGTGAATTTCCTTCAATAAGCTGTTGAACTGTCTATGGTTCAGACCTTGCATGCATATGAAGTTCACTACCTTAATAACAACATCCATGACATGATCCATCTTTAATGTTTTACTACAAAGGATTTCTGTGTGAATTATGCAATGGACACTATGAATTTGATGGTCTGAGTTCATCGCTAGTAGATTATGTTGGTGTTTCACTGTTGCAGTCATCACACTTGGGTTATCTGCCTGCAGGTAGCCCTCCATTGGCCCAAATACCAGAGACTTAGTATTTCTGCTTCAGTTGCTGTTGCTCCAGGACTGACGTCAGGTTGTTAGGGGTATAAAAACAGGCAGCTGACGCCATTACATCAGTCTTTCTTGCCAAGGAGCCCGTAGCAGAAGCAGTTCGCACGAGTGCCAGTTGTCCGCTACCGGCGTTTTTCGTTTGCAGATTGAATCATCCTGAAGTCTTCTAAAGCTAAGTACCCCGTTGGGGATCCTTTTTTCTTGCTCTAACCGATGTCAGAAAAAGTTGACAATTATCTTTCCTGTGGAAAGCAAATGCCACACAGAGATTTTCATTCCTACTGCATCACCTGTTTAGGCCCAGACTACGACGTACCTTGCTGTCTGTTTTGTGCCCTTTTCAACGCCCGAACCATCCATTTTCTGGCCCTTTTTGTCGCTAAATACTTTCGTTCTCGTATTCCAAAATGGCACTGGTAAGCCATCCGACTCCCGATATTCCGAAAAAACATAAGTATAAAGATAGACCACACAGGTCCAAAGCTGCTGATGACCCTTCCGTTAAGCTAGTCGCCAGTCCGCCAGTACTCGGTGAGGCGCTTTCGCAGCCTCTAATGCCCACTTTAGTAGATTCTCAGGCCTCTACTGAGACCCGTTCGGAGTCCAATATGCCGCGAGACTCTTCTTCGACTATGGAACCTGCAGATGTCTCTACCGTGGATGGGTCTGGAGCTGCTGAGCAGGCACTGGCTTCTGAGGAAGTACTTCGTACTACCGATGTTTGACACAAACCAACCTCTTTTGAGTCTTCAGTTCTGTCTAAAACTACGAAGTTTCTAAGGTCAAGAGTACGCGCTACGCCTAGAAAACCAAAGACCCAAGCACCTGCTCCCTTGCCGCAACATCAAATGCTTTAAAATGGCAGGAGACCTTATTATGATGATTAGTGGAAGCCAGCCTTTCCCTGCTAAGAGAACAAGAGACCAATCCCCTGCAGCCTCAACAGACCAAGAGCCCGACTCTGTGGTATCTGACTGACTGAAGATATGCCTTTATCTGCTTATGAGGATTCAGATGCAGAGGAATCCGTTCCCTCTGGCTCTCCTCCAGAGGACTTTTCTTTTGGTGAAACCCTTCATACTCTTGAGCATTTCCATTGGGAATGCCAAGACTATCCTCAATTCAAAAAGAGACTCTGAGAATTTCTAGATTTGCCATAACATAGGCCTTTAGCAATACCCCCAGTCCTGGATGTTGTGGATGATTATTTTATGGAATGCCCCCTGCTCCTAGGAAACCAGGCCGGTACTACAGAGTACCTGACTCTCTCAAATTCCTTTTCATTCAAAAATCCTGCTGTTGACCCAAAGGTCTCCTCTCCCAGGGGCCTAAAGGTATCAAAGCAAATACAGCTAAGAATCCCACCCCTTTGAACAGGGATTCCAGAGCTTTGGACAGATGGGGTAAGAAAGTCTATATCTCTGCAACTCACGCCATTAGGGCTTTGAAATGTCAATTTCACATGCTGAAGTACCAGCAACATGTTATGGAACTTATTAAGCAAAAAGTAGCTACCTTTACAGACTGTGCAGAAAATAAAGAATTGCAAGAGCGTATGCATTCTGCAAGCCAAGTCAGCAAGCGTACATTGCAGTGTGGCTTTGACGCCCTAGACGCATCTTGCAGGGCAGCAGTCACTGGTTCTGTACTGAGAAGGCATGCTTGCCTTAAGGAGCAGACGTTGCTAGACCATGTCAAATCAAAGGTACTGGACGCTCCTTTGAACAAGGACAATCTGTTTGGCACCAAAGCAGAAGAGGTTCTTAAAAAGATGGAAGAAAAAGCTAAATCTATGCAGACAGTCAAAGAAGTTTTGCAAGTACAGCCTCCTAGATTCAGTAGGCATTGCCCATCGTAACATTGGCCCTTTCCAGCCCCCTCAAGGCCATCTCAAAGTAGACCCAGGGGTAACGGACCCCTCCAGACTACAGTCTCTGGGTATGCAGAGATCTAAGCAATGGAGTGCTTCCACCTCTAAAGCAGGGGGTGCTAAGCCACCCCCTTACAGAAAGAATTCCCATTGACTTCCCTACTGCATTCCCCACGTCTGCCCAACTGCTTGTGCCCCTAGGAGGAAAACTTGCCCTTCATACAAAAAACTGGATTTCCATCACCAAAGACCCAGTGGTTCCTCGACATTGTATCCCAGGGGTACAAATTCTGCTTCATTCACTGCCAACCCCACAGGGTTCCCAGACCTCCCTCCAAACCAATGGGCAAAGGCACAAAACCAAGTTCAATCCCTGCTATCTATAAGGGAGATTTCAACCTGTTCCTGCGGAACAGATAGGTCAAGGATATTCTATTCCAGACTTTTCCTGGTACTCTGAAAGGAGGGCACTTGGCACCCAGTCCTAGGTCTTTCAATTCTCAGCACCTTCCTGGTGGTACCAACATACAAAATGCTCACCCTGCAGCAGCTTCTATCTATGCTAGCCGAATATGCCTGTTTAGCCACCCTAGACTTAGACTTTTTTTTTTTTTTGTCATCTGCATATCCCTATAAGGGAGTCATGCAGGAATAACTTGCGCTTCAGGGCAGGATCTATGCGTTATCAGTTCTCTGCACTTCCCTTTGGCTTATCCACTGCTCCCAGAGTATTCACAAAATGCCTGGCCCCAGCCATTGCTTACTGCAGACAGAGAAATATTCAAATTTACCTGTACTTGGACAACTGCCAGAGTCAGACAGTCAGGAATTGCTGTTGCAGCACCTGACATTTGTAAAAAAAAAAAAAAAAAAAAAAACCTTCTAACCTCCCTGGGGTACATCATCAACGAAATGAAATTCAAACTAGCTCCATCAAAAGATTGTATTTGTGGGAGCAAGCTTGGACACAGCATCCCAGATGGCATACCTCACTCCAGAAAAACAAGCCTATCTGACAAGACTGTTTTACTCTAATGGCCACAAGAATCCAGCTGTCCGCAAGGAAAATCCTTCCGGCCCTAGGGTTCTTCCTGTCCTACCCTGTCTAAGGACAGAGTTTCTTTGGTGGGCAGCAGCATGCAACCCCAACAAGGGACTGCCCTTTACTCAACTCCACGCCATCCAGACCCTAACCACAGATGCATCAGACTATGCCTGGGGGGCACACATGGACGGCAAGTGCATTCAGGACCACTGAAGCCCAAGTCAAATTCATCAGCACATCAACCAAAAAGAGATGCTAGCTGTGCAGCATGCTCTTGACAGCCTTCAGATCCCTACTGTCCCCAGGACACCTGCTAATAAAAATAGACAACACCACAGTGATGTGGTACATCATCAAGCAGGGGGGAACCCACTCTTAACCACTCTGCAGGCTAGCCTTGGCCCTGTGGAACACAGCCTTAAACATGCAGGTCTGTCTGCAAGCTCAGTTCCTGCCAGGCAAACTAAACTCGCTGGCAGACTTGAGCAAAAATCTCCTAGACCCACACGAGTGGCAATTAGAGCCCAGCACCTTCAACCTTATGATTCAGAAATGGGAGACCCCAAAGGTGGATCTTTTTGCCTCTCCCTGCAATCACTAACTCAGCAAATACTGCACCAGGACACCTCACAGCAGGGCCGAAAGTGGATGCCCTATCCTTCTAGTGGGTAAGCCTCTCAATCGATGCCTTTCCCCCTCTGCCCCTTCTCCCAAGAGTATTGCTCAAGATAAGACCGGACAGACCAAGGACAATTCTGATTGCCCCGGACTTGCCACGCCAGCACTGGTACCTACTCCTGTGCAGCCTGTCCCCAGTGCCAGCCTGGCACCTACACCAGAAACCAACCCTGCTCTCTCAGCAGGGGGGACAGATCTTGCATCTGCAAACCTTAAATCTTGCAGCCTGGCTTATTCCTTGAAATCTCCCCCAGTAACCAGCCTAAGCAAGCAGGTGCTGGACGTCATTCATGAGGCCAGAAGACCCAGTACAAGGAAATCATATGCAAATAAGTGGAAAAGGTATTGCTCCTGGATTCAGTCTATAGGAGTGGACACAACTCTGCCCTCCCTGCCTCTAATCTTGGATTACTTAGCAGATCTTCTCCACAGAGGCCTATCCTTTTCCTCCATTAAGATCCATACCTCTGCCATTTCGGCTCATTACAACACTGAACCCCCCCCACCCATTCTGTCACCCTCTTATCAAACAGTTCCTGAGAGGCCCAAACAACTTGAGGCCACCAAGGAGAGCACCCACCCCTGCTTGGGACCTTAACTTTGTACTGGAAAAGCTCCCACTACCTCCCTTTGAGCCTGCAACGTCAGCAGAGTTAAAATTCCTCTCTTGGAAAACAGCCTTACTTCTGGCCATCACTTCAGCTAGAAGAGTGCCCGAGCTACAAGAACTTATGGCTGTGGGAACCCTTCATTGTTTTCCATGCTTACAGGATTTCCCTCGGGACTAACCCTTCCTTTATGCCTAAAGTGGTTCCATTGTGGCTCTCAACCAATCTATCCATTTGCCAACCTTCTTCACTAATCCTCAAAATAAAGGGGAAAAGGATCCTGCACTCCTTGGACGTGCACAGACAGCTTAGATTCTACCTTGATAGAACTAAGCCCTTCAGGAAATCTAACCATTTACTAGTCAGCTTTGCACCAGGGGCAGAGGGCAAAGCCATTTATAAGCAAACAATTTCTAAATGGATAGCACACCATGGGAAACCAACCCCTCAGGGGTCCGAACACATTCCACTAGGGCAACTTCTACCTCTACTGCATTCCTCAGTGGAGTCTCTACCAGGAACTTCCTGGAAGTTGCTACATGGAGTTCTGTACATAGCTTCACCAAGCATTACCACCTGCCTATCTTTTCCAAATCCAGGGCAGGTTTTGCAACAGCAGTCCTGCAAGGCATACTAGTCAGCCCCAACTCTTCTTGACTGCCTCCACCCTTCCTCAGCTTTGGTAATCTACCCAAGTGTGATGACTGCAACAGTGAAACACAAAGAACATAGTACAGTTTTGTACACTTACCATAAATGTAGATGTTAGAGTATATTCACTGTTGCAGTCCTGGTTTCCCTCCCTCCAACCCCCTTGTCTCTCTCTCTGTCTCTCTCTGTTTAATATTCACCCCTTTCACGGGTATTGGTATTTACTTTTTACTGGGGGGTGTTTTTTCACCACCATAACGTAGCCCCCCTATTTGGGGGACTCCTGACATTTGGGGCAAGAAAAACTGATGTAATGGCGTCGGCTGCCTGTTTTTATACCCCTGACGACCTGACGTCAGTACTGGAGTGGCAGCAACTGACTCAGAAATACTAAGTCTCTGGTATTAGGGCTGACTGAGGGCTACCTGCAGGCAGATAAACCCAAGTGTGGTGACCGCAACAGTGAATACACTCTAACATCTACGTTTATGGTAAGTGTACACAACTGTACTTTTTTTCCTTTAACTTTGTTGCCATGATAGTTTTTCTACCAACTGTTTGAGGTGTTCCATCTGTAACCAGATTCAGTTTTTGTCCCGTCTACACCTATTTTATCTAGTGCACTTACCAAACTCACAAATGTGTCCTCCCCCATTGTTCCCTTCGTAGTACCAGTTCCACAAATTCTTCAGTTACTTGCATATTGGCATCAACACGATGTATATAAACTGCAAGTTGTGCTGTGTCACTTCATCAGTTGCTACAGGAAATGCTACAAACTTGGCAACCTTTTCTTCGAGTTGACTGTTACAATTACAGATAAGATTTTCTGATTCATTAATTCTATTTCTTGAAAGGCTTATGTTTGCAAATGCTTGACGTATTTCAAGGCAAATATTTTCCATGGCCACCAGCATACATTTCTTTATAAATGGGATTCAAAGGATTTTTATATATATATATATATATATATATATATATATATATATATATATATATATATATATATATGTATATATGTATAAATATGTATATATATATATATATATATATATATATATGTGTGTGTGTGTATATATATATATATATATATATATATATATATATATATATATATATATATGTGTGTGTATATGTGTGTGTGTGTGTGTGTGTGTGTGTATATATATATATATATATATATATATATATATATATATATATATATATATATATATATATATATATATATATATAGGTTCATAGGTTTATACTAGGCTATCTGCCCTAAGGCATTTATAAGCCTAGCCCAAATTTTGTGGCTTACGCCACCCCTTATATGAAAAATACTGTGCCCATTAGTTTGTTGTGCCTCTGTCCAGCAGTGACACAGAGATGATTCCGGGTAAACCTACGATCTCCCATCCACAGGTCTAGATTTCTCTTGAACAGAGTCAGTGAGGTGCTCTGCCTCACATGGACCGGGATTTTATTCCACAGCATAGGGAGTCTCTGAGTGATAAATCTATCCCTCCAGCACGTCCTATTTATATCCGTGCTAAGGTTTAAGTCGCTTGCTCTAGTGGTTTTGGTGGATTTGGATTTTTTGAGGTGGAGCATGTCCATTAATTCCGGGTTGGACATGGCCTTGTATGTCAGGCACATGTCACCTCTGAGCAGACAGTATGCGACTGAATAGAGCTGGAGTTTCTTCAATCTGGCAGCATATGACAGATTTTGGAGTCCCTTTATCCTTTTGGTGGGGAACTTTTGGGTCTCTCCAATTGCTGCAGATGTCTGGTGAGATACATCCCGAATGGGGCATTGTACTCTATCATTGGTCTGATAAGTGAAGAGTACAGGGGAACAATGACCTCACTAGATCTGGATGTGAATCCCTTCATGATCAGGTGGGCAATGTAGAAGGTCTTTCTAACCACTTTAGCAATGTGAGTGTCAAAAGAAAGGCCACTGTCAACCTGGGTCCCCAGGTCCCTGATAACCTCTTCTGTGCTTAGTGGATTGCCACCTATATGGTAGCTTGGGGTTACCTTGTTTTTCCCGAAGGGTATGACTATACATTTTTGGCGTTTAACTTCAGGCCATGGCTCTGGCACCAGCTATCTGTTTCCGTGAGTCCCTTCTGAAGGATATCCGTGTCCGATGCACTTTCCACTATGGCCCAGTTTGCAGTCGTCTGCAAACTTTGTCAGCCATAGTCCTCCCATGTTGGCCTGAACTTCTGGGTAGTAGATGCCCAACAATAAGGGGCCAAGGACCGAGCCCTGTGGGACACCACTTGTGACCAGCTTGGAGTCTGACACAGCGCCAGCAACTCTAACCCTGTGGGTTCTGTCCTTAAGCCAGTTTGCAACCCATCTTGTGACATATGGGTTTACATTTAAGCTGGTAAGGTTTTCTACAATACCCGAGTGGGGTATTGTGTCGAAAGCCTTTGCAAGGTCAAGGTAGGCTGTATGGACTGCCTTTCCCTCATCAATGGCCTTGGTGACTGTTTCGAAGAAGTCGACCAAGTTCAAAAGGCATGATCTTCCCTTGACAAAGCCAAACTGGGTCGGGTCCAATGTCTGCAACACACAGAAGTACCACAGAAGTCACAGGAAAATAAAGTTGAATTTAAGTTGAATTTAATGAAGCGCTTTTCGTCTGTGGTGTACACAGACTTCCTCAGACAAAAAGTATTACAAACTACATTTAACTGAACAGCAGCTTAAATATACAGCAGTATTAAGTCAAAGGTTCAATTAACCAATCAGGCACACCTTGAACCATGAATAAAAATTTAAAGTTAAAATGCAAGCTCACAGGACTTGAGTTCAATCACTCACATTATATTAAAATTAAAATTAAACTAGACAATCATAAAATCAGCCAATTGTTAGCCTATCATCTAAATAGACACTAGCCACTACCTGATGTAAACAAGTACAAATCACAAAACAGAGTGTGTTACAAACTCATAAAGGCAAAAAGACTATCTAACCAGGTTCTTAAGTTTAAGAAGGCTGCTAATAGAGCAGCCTTCATTGAGACCTGGTAGAGCATAGGCATTTAATCTAATTTGCCATCGCAATTCAGACGCCTCTAATAATAGGTGTACAGGGGCTCCTCTAATAGTGTCATGCATTTGTTCTATAACCATAAACTTAAAATTGTGGTCTTTATGCTGGATGATGTGTTTAGCAAGAGCATTTTCATCTTTCGCTTTGTTAATTGCATATTGATGTTCGTAGATCCGATCTTTAAATCTACGCTTGGTTTTACCTACATAAAAACCTGTGCATTTTTGGCATAATGCCACATAGACCACCATTTTAGAGTTACAAGTGCATCTGCATCTAATGTCGTATCTAATATTATCAATGTCAAATCGGTTTGATTCAAGAATGTGACGACATTGATTGCAGTTTTGACATTTGAACATCCCAGGAGTACGGGTACTCTGCCGCTCAGGTTGTTCCAACAACATTTTCATATGTATACCCCTTCTATATGTAACCTCAGCTTTAACTCCCAGTTTGTTCAAAATTGCAAGGTTGGAACGGAACAAGTTCCAGTTCTTAGTAATGATGTCCATAATAGACCTACTACTTGGACAGTATGTAAGAATTAATCTAGTGTTATTATTGTGTATAGGAGTAGTTCCACCTATACATTCTAACCTAGACTCGGCCAACCCGGAAGAACTGATGTTCAGTATAGGTTTGTAAAACCCACTGGATCTTTTGTTAATCACCTCATTGACTAAGTTGTCTAATAAGTTAAGCGGATATCCTCTATGAAGGAACATATTCTTAAGTAAGTCACATTCCCTAAGAAAGTCATCATCCAGGCTCACCATCCAGGCTGCTCGTACGAGCTGACCCTTAGCCACAGACCTTTTTTGGTAGCTAGGATGGCAGCTACTAAAATGAAGAAAAGAATTAGAGTAGGTAGGCTATCTATATATACTGGCCACATATTTATTCAAGATGTCATTTTTCGCCAACCATACGTCTAAATAGGCTATTGCCTCAGTGTTGAAGGAAGAGGTAAAAACTAAAAAGTCAGTGGAGTTAAGTAAATTTAATAATAACAGGCTATCAGCTTCTTCACCCTCTAATAAAATAAAGATGTCATCCAGGTAACGGGTGTAGTACTTGATCTTAGACACTACTACCGACTCATTGTTTAATATGTTCTCCCTTTCCCAGTATGACATCACTATGTTGGCCAAGCTGGCTCAAGGGACCCCATAGCCACCCCAGTTTTTTGTAGATAGAAATTCTCTCCTAATAAAAAATAGTTGTTATAAAGGATCAAGTCCAACAGTTCAATCACAAGGGATATTTCATGGGCGGCACCCTTACTCTTGAGGAAGAAGGCCACCCAGTCCAAAGCTATCTGCAAAGGTATACAAGTGTATAAATCCTTGACATCTATTGTCAGGAAATTGTACTCTCTACTGAATGGGATGTTGTTTAACTTATCAAGAAAAGACCAAGAGTCTTTACAGATTTGCTCTTCATCCTCAAGGTACTTCTGCAGGATAGTATCAACCAGCTTGGCACAAGGATATGTAGGAGAGCCGCGCCCATCAACGAGTGGGTGCATAGGTGGATTAACAAGGTCCTTGTGGATCTTGGGTATACCAAAGATACAAGGGTACCTGGGAAATAATGTGGTAAGGTATTTGTGTTGACCTTGGTTAAGTCTACCCTCAAAAAACATTTTGTCCAGGGAGCTCTTAATTTTATGATATGCGTGGTTTACCTCGGACCTTGAACTAATCATATGCGCATCATTAGACAATAGGCCCAACATCCTGTCAAAGTAGTCTAATTGATCAAAGAGCTTGCGTTTTAACTTTAAATTTTTATTCATGGTTCAAGGTGTGCCTGATTGGTTAATTGGTTAATTGAACCTTTGACTTAATACTGCTGTATATTTAAGCTGCTGTTCAGTTAAATGTAGTTTGTAATACTTTTTGTCTGAGGAAGTCTGTGTACACCACAGACGAAAAGCGCTTCATTAAATTCAACTTTATTTTCCTGTGACTTCTGTGGTACTTCTGTGTGTTGCTCTATTGCTGTGAATCCTGATATTATTTCCTGGTTTGTGCTGTTTAGTACTCTGGTCCAATGTCTGCAAGTCCCCTATATCTTTGTTTATGAGCTCCATTATGATCCTCTCCATAGCTTTGCAGACTAGACTTGTTAAGCTTATGGGGCGGTAATTACCAGGGTCCGTAGAGGCGCCGCCTTTGTGGAGTGGGACAACAGTTGCCGTACGCCACTCCTTGGGCACGTATCCTGTGGTAAGGCTGAGATTAAACAGCTGCCTTATGTGCGGGTTTAATTCCTCATTTAGCTCGTGTAGCACACAGCCGGTGACACCATCCGGTCCCATTGATGCTGTGTTTTTAGCTTTAGAGAGAGCAGCTTTCACCTGCGCATTTGAGATGTCCGGGAGGCTACACTCGGCTGGGATAGTTATCTCTCCTTTAGGGGAGAGGGGTGAAGTTTGCACTGAACCTGTCTGCCAGTATGTTGGCAATGTCTGTGGGTTCAGTGATTTTTGTATCATTTTGAACTAATTCTGAGCATATCTGGGAGTTTCCACCCAGGTTCCTAACATAGCTGAAAAAGGCCTTATGATTGTCCTTTGAATCCATGGCAATTTTTCTCTCAAAATTGGCCTTGGTTGATTTTATGAGTGCTCGTATTTTTGTACTAATAATGATCAGGGGTGACTTCCCTTTTATGGATTTTGTTCCATCATGTAATAGCTTTCTCCTCTTATTGTAAAGTTTGTTAATGGCTGGGGTCCACCAGACTGGACGTTTGCCCTTTGTGGAAAGAGTCTTGGTTTTATTTGGGATTGCCTGATCCATGCAGTCCTGGAGGTGTTCATAGAAGGCATTTGTAAGGGCTTCCGCAGCTTGGGTTGTGGTTTCCACTGGCTCAGGGGCCTTGAAGGATACCACACCAGTCTTGAGTAGTGTGAAGTTTGCTTTAGAGAAGGATGTG
>NC_056745.1:438651843-438666843 GCF_019279795.1 Protopterus annectens
TAGCAAAACAATGGTTTCTGCTACTTTAAATGCATAAAATACTTTTTTACTATATGAAATGTGTAGTTTTCTGCACTAGATTTTCACTTGCCCCTGCATTATTTGCTCATTTTGATTTGCTTTCTGGGTACTTCTTTTCCCCCAGCAAATGGCTCACATGACATATTACTCGGGCTCTTCATTCTCCAATAGCTACCTCTGTTTCAGCTGGATAGAAGCAACTCATTCCAGTTAAAACTGGTCTTGGGCAGCTGAGTCATTCAGGAGTAGGACAAGTGCTGAAATCAGTCATTGGGGGATGGGTATTTAAAGGAACATAACTGCGTTTTTATAAACCAGTAAAGGAGTGGCCTCCACCTTGAATACGAATAATTTCTGTTTTTTGTCAATGAATAAATCTTTTGTTTGTTAGGAATTTTTTGAAAAAACAAATGATATATTTCACAAAGATGCACAAGCTCTAATAGATGAGACATTGTCAATGCTGCAGATTCTGCAGGCTATCTGGGCCACATGTTCATAATGTGTAGAGCATTTTCTGCAACCTGCTGACTGAACATACGCTGTGTGTGTTTGTATGCATGTATGTTTGGGGGAATTTCTTTCAGATGTCTCTCATGGCCTTTGTCCCATTAGAAGACTTACATTTCTGACCGTGCCAGCAGCAGAAAAGGGCTTTTTGTTGAATGTTCATTTCCCATGTGTTGGCCTTTCCATATTATATTAAAACAGTTTGCATTCCTTTTCTGGGCATGTTTAACTTGCAGGACTTGAATATGCATCATTTATTCCTGTTTTGCACCCCTCTGCACACACACAGTCATGCACATAAAGTATAGTTTTCTTTGTTTTGAAATTTGAAAAGGGAGCAGTTAAGTATCACAAATCTCATGTATGAAGCGTCCTTTGTATTTATTTTCTTGTGGATTCATGTAAATGTTAAATGCTGAATGCACACTTGTTTTGTTTGAGAATTCTGGACTTTTTACTATTTGCTGTGCAGGTTCTACAGAAGAAATGTTTATTTTTTATGAACAGGTGCCATCATGCACTGGCTTTTATGAAGAGGTGCCATCATGCACTGGCTTTTATGAAGAGGTGCCATCATGCACTGGCTTTTATGAAGAGGTGCCATCATGCACTGGCTTTTATGAAGAGGTGCCATCATGCACTGGCTTTTATGAAGAGGTGCCATCATGCACTGGCTTTTATGAAGAGGTGCCATCATGCACTGGCTTTTATGAACAGGTGCCATCATGCACTGGCTTTTATGAACAGGTGCCATCATGCACTGGCTTTTATGAACAGGTGCCATCATGCACTGGCTTTTATGAACAGGTGCCATCATGCACTGGCTTTTATGAACAGGTGCCATCATGCACTGGCTTTTATGAACAGGTGCCATCATGCACTGGCTTTTATGAACAGGTGCCATCATGCACTGGCTTCTATGTACTGGTAGTGTCATGTAGTTCCTCCTTACAGTAATGGTTTTATTTGAATTTACATGCAATAATCTTGTTTAATTCAAGTTATTTAATGTGCCTCTGTCTGTGTATACTGATTCAGGAATTTTTAATCCTTTTACTGTACTAACCCAGCTGTTGCCTTCTTATGGCATATTGTTTGGAAAATGTTTCATTTTTTTGTGATTTACTTTGTGAACAACTGCATGTGGCACATGAAATACCAAATGGCGAGGCAACCTGTTTAACAAGTACAGTTTTTCTGCTGAAATGTGCAAAATATTTTCCACACACCATAACTATGTACTTCTGTGGGGTTACCCTCCCCATGCCCTTAGAGTGCTGCTTTGAGAAGCTTTTGGAGACAGTCGTATTGCTTTTATTTGAGGTTGTACCCTTTTTAAAGAACAGTAAATCATAAACCATATCTAATACAACAGTCAATTTTTGTAGATGGTGAGCTTGTACTAATGTCTTTAAATACTTTGTGGATTCTGAAGCACTCCTGGGTTCCCAAGTCTGTCTCGACTGTGTGCTTAGTGCCTTATTATCAATGTGATAATTTGTGGGTACATGTCATTTTCCCCAAAAGGAATGTTGATGCATTTTCTGGCGTTTAGTTTGAGGCCATGTTTCTGGTGCTAGTCATTTGTTTGGGTAAGACCCTCTTGGAGGATGTCCACATCACTAGGGGAATTGATGACAGCACCCAACTTGCAGCCATCTGCACACTTGGTCAGCCAAAACCCACTAGATTTGTCCTGCACCTCCGAGAAGTATATCCCAAACAGCAGAAGCCCCAAGACCCATCGCTGGGGTACACCGCTTGTTATGGGTCTACTACTTGAGGTGGCTTCCCCTATTTTGACTAGGTGGGTTCTGTCAGTAGTAAGCCAGTTTGCTACCCATCTGGTAATATATGAATTAATGCCTGGTTGAGAGAGTTTATCTATTGTACCTGAGTGGGGAATAGTATTGAAGGCCTTGGCCAGGTCATGGTACGTGGTGTGCACCATCTACCTCTCGTCTGTGGCCTTTGTGACTATCTCGAAGAAGTCGACAAACAGACATGACCTCCTCTTGACAAAACCAAACTGTGTAGGATCAAGTGTCTGGAGGTTGCCAGTGTCGTTAATGAGGTCTTTGATCTACTCCATGGCCTTGCAGATCAGGCTAGTTAGGCTGATGGGTCTGTAACTTCCTGGATCAGTGGATGCTCCACCTTTTGTGCAAAGGGATGACCGTAGCTATCCTCCACTCAGCTGGGATGAAGCTGGTACTCCAGGCTTTGGTTGAAAAGGGTGCCTAATGGTGCTGCAAGTTCCTGCCCGAGTTCATGTGGGATGCAGCCTGGGATGTTATTGGGTCCCATGGAAGCTGTATTTTTTGCCTTTGAGAGTGAATTGATGACTCGCTCTCTAGAGATAAGGGGAAGGGGGCCGGTACTGGGGATGTCCTGTTTTACTGATGGTGGTGGTGGTGGGGGGGCGGTAACGACGACAAAGGAGTTGACTGAACCTGTCTGCCAGCAGGTTGTCTGAATCTACAGGGTTTGTGAATGTGGTGTCCTTGACCACAGTTCTGAGCAGATCTGGGTGCTTCCCTTGAGACTGCGGATGTGTGTGAAGAAAGCCTTATGATTGTCTGTCTTTTTAGTAGATGTGGCCGGTTTGGACTTTTAAGTTTGCTTTGGAAGATTTGACTAGTGCTCTTATTTGCTTGTTCAGGCCAAGGAGATATTGCTTCCAATTAGACACCTGCTCCTCCTTGGACCTGGACAGCAATTTTTCCTTCTACAATAAATCAACTCTATAATAAATGCCCACCAGACAGGTTTACTCTTCCTTGAGGAGGAGGATTTCATCCCGTCTGGTATTCCTGATTCCATGCAGCTATATAAATGCTCATGTAGTACTTTGGTGTAAGTTTGGACATATGTGCCAGTTTGTGCCAGTTTCTGTGGAGGGGAGAGGGCTATGAAACTGTTTATACCATCCTTCAAGAGGTTGCCATCAGCTTTGGAGAAGTCTTTGTTTGACCCGAGCTGGGGGGAGATGAGATGCTGACTTTGAAAGTGACTGCATTGTGGTTGGATCTTACCAGGAGTGATGACACTGTAGGGATGCTGCAGTGGTTACTCATGTTGGTTAATACCAAGTCCAGTCTATTTTCACCTCTTGTGGAGGTGTCAACTAACTGGTCCAAGATATTTGCATTGACAAAATCAAGGAATCTCTGGGCATTTGTGTTTTGGCATGAGTACTTTTTCCAATCTATGGTTGGATAGTTAGTCGCCCAGGATCAGGATAAAGGGTTGAATCTTGATAGATTCGAAGAAGTCCAGTGTTTAGAGATGTGATAGAAAAAGTAGATTTGAGATGAGTGAAGGATTTTGGGAGGAATAAGAGGAGGTGTGTTTTTTTTTTTTTTTTTTTTTTTTTTTTAAGTATGAGTTGATTATTGGTAAGCCAATTTTCAACAGAATTGAAAGTTTTAAGCTGTGGCGGTCTGAGAGATGATCAGAGAAGGAAACTGTTGTGGAGTCATCCATATATTGAATTAGGGAAGAACGAGAACAAGAGATGTGGAGGCAGTTAGTGAAGATGTTTAGTAGTAGATCTAGAATGAAGCCTTGAACTCCCATCTTGATGGGGAGAAAGGGAGAGAAGGAAGAGGGCCATTTGATGGACTGCTGCCTATTTGTGAGATAGCTTGAGAACCTTGTAATAGCAAGATTAGCGAGACTTAATTTAAGACAGTTTGGCAAGGAGCTTGGGGTTTTGAGACAGTGTCATATGCTTTAGAGAGATCTAAGAAAAGACCAGAAAGTAGTTTATTGCCTCTGGTTTGAGAGAGAGTTTGTATGAAGGAAATTGGGGCAGTAGTAATTGTGCTTTGGTTAGTTCAGAAGCCATGGTGGGTGGGAGTGAGAAATTTCCTTGAAAGTAGTCCATGAGCTGCTTGTGTACACATTTTTTGAGTAATTTAGAGAGGGGAGACAGAATGGCTGTTGGCCCGGTAGTGTTTTCCATTGTGGATTGGTATAGTGTCAAATTTTTTCCAGTTTGTGGATTCAGCAGGTTCTCAAATCTGTTAATTAGAATAGCACTAGAGAAGGCTATAAAGTTAGTGGCAAGTTTAAGGAAGAGGGGAGGTAGATTATTTATAGAGAGAGAGAGAGCATGGCTTTAATTTGCTAAGCAGAGTTTATGTAGACAGTGGGAACAGGTTTGAGTGAGAAGGAGATATGGCTGAAGGGGGGGGGGGGTGGGAGGTTAGAGGTATTGTCCAGGGTTAATATACTGATGGTGTTGCTGAAGTAGGAGTTTAATATATTGACAGTTTCAAGAGAGGTGCTGTTGGGACAGGGGTTAGGTGTAGAGGGGTTACCAAGATGAAGGATCTTATTAATGGTGTTCCAGATTTTCTTGTGATTGCTGTGATGGTTAGTCTGAGATTTTAGATGGACTTTTTTTTCTGAACATTTTTTTAGTGAGATTTCTTAGATGTTCATCGTGTTACACTGCTGCAGTCATTACACCAGGGTTATCCTGCAGTCAGGCGGTTCCCCCAGTCAGCCCGAGTTCCAAAGTCTTGGTCTGGTGTCTGTTGCTGTTGCCTCCTCCCTGACGTCAGTGTGACCGGGGTATATAAGATGCAGCCGATGCCATTTTCTTCAGTCTTTCTTGCCGCGCGGTGCCCGAATCTAAAGCAGTTTGCAAGTGCCGGTCGGCCGCTTCCTGAGATTTTCATTCCGAATCCAGAACCGAAGTCTTCTACAAAGCTAAATACCCCGTTGGGGAAACTTTTGCCTCAGACCGATGTCAGTAAAAGTTAATAACTGTATTTCTTGTGGGAAGCAAATACCTCATAAGGATTTCCATTCCTATTGTATCCCATGCCTAGGCCCAGACCACGACGTCACTGGTTGTCGGTTTTGTGCTAGGTTTAACAAGCGCACTATTAAATGTTGGTTTGATTTTGCCCGACATTACTTTATTAGAAAATTCAATTATACCATACCGTCGGAACTTCCAACGACCGGAATACACAAAAAGTGCAAAGACAAGGATAGGCATCCGAGGCCTAAAACTGACGATGAAGCCTCTTCTAGGCCAGTTGCTGGTTCTCCAGTTTTCAGCGAGGCGTCTTTGCAGCCCTTGACGACCGTTTCTGTAGAACCACAGGCCGCCTCTGACTCCCATGTGGAGATGGCTGGTCCTTTGGACGCACAAGTTATTCAGCCTACCGAGACTAACCTTTCAGAGGGATCCGGAGTAGCTAAGAAACCCACAGCTTCAGAGGGTGTCTTCAGACCTACTCAGTTAAGCATTAAACCCTCAGCTAAGTCTAAGCTTCCTTTAAAATCAAAGAAACAAATACAGTATTCTCCAGGACCGGCCTCCATGCCTAAGAAACAAATGCTCAAAATGGCCATAGACCTAATCACTCTCTGATCAGGAGGTCCAATCCCCCTCCTGATAAAAAACCTAGACAGGATGCAGACTATGACTCATCCGACCAGGTGCCCATCTCTTCTGATTCATCCTCAGACCTAGGATACTATTTACCCCCTTATGAGGATTCTAATGCCGAGGAATCAATTCCATCAGCCTCACCGCCTGAGGACTATTCCTTTGGGGAAACCCTACATACCATGAGGGAGCATTTCCACTGGGAAGGCCAGGATTACTCTGAATCCAAGAAAAGGCTCAGACTTCCTTTTATTACCTCAACACAGACCCCTTACTATTCCGCCAGTGTTGGATATTGTGGATGATGTGTATACTGAATCCAGCTTGAATCCTGATTCCTTACCTCCAGCCCCTGTTAAACCTGAGAGATACTACAGAGTCCCTGACTCGCATACATTTCTGTATAAAAGCCTTGTAGCTGACCCTGAAACTATTTCTTAGGGACCCAAAGGAGTTAAGGCCTCATCAGCCAAGAATCCAGTCCCCTCTGACAGAGATTCCAGAGCATTAGACAGATGGGGAAAGAAAGTATATACGTCTGCAACTTTAGCAATGAGAGCCTTAAATTGCCAGTTTCACATGCTAAAATATCAGCAATTTTTACTGTCTCAGTTAAAACAGAAAGTGCTTCAAGAATCAGATCTCCTAATTTTAAAGAAATGTAGGATTCATTGCATGCAGCTGAACAAGTGGGAAAGCATACTTTGCAATGTGGTTTGATTCTCTAGAGGCCTCCTGCAGAGCAGCAGTTACAGGCTCTGTCATTAGAAGACATGCTTGGCTAAAAGAACATACGTTACCAGATCACGTTAAAGCAAAATTATTGGATGCACCTTTGCAGCAGGATGTGTTATTTGGAGTTAAGGCAGAAGAGGTATTAAAAAAAAATGGAGGATAAGGCAAAATCTATGCAAACGGTGAAGGATTTCTTACAGGTTCAGCCTCCTAGATTTAGCAGAAACTGGCCAACTAAGAATTGGTCCTTTCCAATTACAGACAGACCTCAAAGTGGAAGATACAGAGACGTCCAAGAGGTAGAGGTCAAACACAAGGTCCTTATAGGCCTCGGCAGTGGGTTGCATCAGGCCAGAAAGAAGGGGAAGACAGGCCCCAGCCATATAAAAAGCAGCTCCAATGACTTCCCACTGCAGCTGCCAAATAAATCCCTCTTGGCAGCCCCCTTGGGAGGAAAATTGGCACTCTTCTACCACAATTGGCAAATGATCACCAAAGACAAATGGGTTCTCAACATTGTATTTTAAGGTTAAAGGTTCCACTTTCACACTCTGCCAAAGTTAAAAGGAATGCCAAATCTGCCACCAAGTCATTGGGCAGAGGCTCAAAAACAAATTACAGCACTCGTGGATACGAGAGCTATTCAAAAGGTACCATCACAGGAGCAAGGACAAGGATTTTACTAGAGACTCTTTCTGGTACCCAGAAAGGACAAAGCCTGGAGGCCCATTCTGGATCTTTCATCTCTAAACCCTTACCTGGATGTTCCGAAATTCAAAATGTTGACATTGCAGCACCTTCGTCCCATGCTGGGCAAGAAAGCTTGGCTCGTCACTTTGGACCTCAAGGAAGGCATACCTGCATGTCCCTATCCGACAAAACTGCAGAAGATACCTCCGATTCATAGCTGGTTCAATGCACTACCAATTCTTTGCACTGCCCTTTGGCTTAACTACTGCGCCCAGGGTCTTCACAAAGTGCCTGGCACCAGTAATTGCATTTTGCAGACGGAAAGGAATTCAAATTTGTCCGTACCTGGACGATAGCCTGATTCTAGCAGAAAGCAAGGACATTCTTCTAAAGCATCTGGCGTTTGTAAAAAAGTTACTAAGTTGCCTGGGATACACAGTAAACGAAAAGAAATCAAAACTAGTGCTCTCACGAGATTATATTCTTGGGTGCTAGCTTGAACACAACGGCCCAGATGGCTTGTCTCACGCCAGACAAGCAGAGACAACTGACTCAATACTTTCAATTGATGCAACAAAGACCCAACTCCCTGCAAAAAAACTTCTGCAGGCCTTGGGTTACATGGCATCCTGCATACTACTAATTCCATATGCCAAACTGCATATGAGGAAACTACAATGGTACCTAAAAGAATGTATGGTCTCAACACTGTCAAAGTTTGGAAACGGTTATACCACTAATCCCTTGCCTTCAACAGGAGTTTCAGTGGTGGACTCAAGCTTGTCACCTCAACCAGGGACAGCCTTTTACACGACCCACAACCAGGCAAACACTGACAACAGATGCATTGGATTACACCTGGGGAGCACACATGGCAGGCAAATGTATTCAGGGCATGTGGCCCGCAGAACAAAGGCATCTTCACATCAATCAAAAAGAGATGCTAGCTGTACAAAATGCCCTTATAGCTTTCAAGGACCTGCTGCATCCAGGACAACTACTGATAAAGGCAGACAACACCACAGTTATGTGGTACATAAACAAGCAAGGGGGCACTCACTCCTACCCCCTATGCAGACAAGCCATGACCTTGTGGAACACAGCTATAAACCTTCAAGTTCATCTGCAAGCACAATTCCTGCCAGGAGAGAAAAACACACTGGCAGACGACTTGAGCAGAAACATCATGGATCCCCACAAATGGGAATTGAATCCACAAATATTCAGAATGATAACACAGAAATGGTGGAGCCCGGACATAGATCTGTTTGCATCCCCAATAAACTGCCAGCTACAAAAATTCTGCACAAGGAGTTACCATCCACAAGCATGGAAAGTGGATGCCCTCTCATTTATCTGGGAGAACCTACAAGTATCCGCTTTCCCACCACTACCTCTCCTGCCAAATGTACTCCTAAAAGCCAGGCAAGAAGAGCCAAAGATGATCCTGATTGCACCAGACTGGCCACGCCAGCACTGGTACCCAATCTTAAGGAGCTTAGCCCAAGAACCACCCTGGATTTTGCCTTGTATCCCACATTTGCTGACTCAGCACAACAATCAAATACTACACAGCCAGCTAAAGACCTTAAACCTAGCTGCATGGAAGATTCCTTAGTCAAGCAAGCAATGCCTCTTTCCAAAGCTGTTATGGATGTCATTCTGGAGGCCAGAAGGCAAAGTACCAGGAAAGCCCATTCGGATAAATGGAAGAGATTCTGTGCCTGGAACCAAGTTCACAGCCTTGACCCTCTTGTCCCAAACATTCCTCAGATACTACAATACTTAACTGAGATGCTGGACAAAGGCCTCTCCTTCTCATCCATCAAGATCCACGCCTCTGCCATCTCTGCTCATTACAACACAGATCCACCAATTTTCTCTAATCCTCTGTTAAAACAGTACCTCAGAGGGGCTAAAAACATAACACCGCCCTGCAAGAACATCAGCAGGAAGAGTTTCAGAATGACAGATACTAATGGCAGTGGAACCTTTCCTCATTTTCCACCAGGACAGGGTGTCTTTAAGAACTAACCCTACGTTTATGCCAAAGGTGGTATCCAGTGTGGCTCTAAACCAAACTATTCACCTGCCAACTTTTTATCCTAAACCACAGAATAAAGGGGAGAGACTACTGCACTCTTTGGACATTCACAGGCAGTTACGCTTCTACTTGGACAAAACCAAAGATTTCAGAAATTCTGAGCAATTATTGGTAGCATATGCTGCAGGAGCACAGGTAAAATTTCAAAACGGACTATCTCAAAATGGATAGGACATTGTATACTTTTCTGCTACA
Organism: Protopterus annectens; assembly: GCF_019279795.1. NCBI lineage: Eukaryota > Metazoa > Chordata > Ceratodontiformes > Protopteridae > Protopterus > Protopterus annectens. The sequence continues at coordinate 438,661,509 of NC_056745.1, forward strand.
CATACCATGGAAAACCTGTACCTAGCAGCATTAGATCTCACTCCCAGGGCAACAGCCACTTCAACTGCCTACATCAGGGGAGTACTTACCAAGGATATTTTGGAAGTGACTGGGACGATTTAGTTAACTTACTTGAAGGCCTATCGATTATGTTGGGTTTGGATTTATGTTCGTGATTTGAACGGTGAAATGGATATCTGATATTGAAGCTCGTTCTACTGAGTGACTTTATTCTGCTCGGTTGGGCTCACGAACGTTTGCAAATTTTTCTACAGATTATCTTGGGACATGGACGTGTTTATCTAACATCGGATTACCTCATTGATTGGGGTTGTGCTTTGGACATTATTTATCATCATTATTTTCTACAGCACTTGTGATATTGTTACAATTTTTGTGCTGTCTTTTATACATCATGTTTTGATTTATTTACAAACATCTAGCTGTTCTTTTGTAGGGATTGCATTACTGCTTTATTAAACTTTTAGTTAGTTATTATACTTTGGTAGTTTATGCTGTTTTTTTGGGATTGATCTCAGGGAATGGAACATGAATCGCATTAAGCTTTGAACCTTTTTGGTTTTTTTTGGCACTCGCCTCTTACTGGTATGTTTGAATTTAGAATATATATATATATAATACATATTTTTTCTTCCTCTTTGAGGAGTGCATTTCTTTTTATTCAGGATTATATGGTTCTTCTATAATATAAGAGGTGGGCAGATGGCTCCTATTTCATAGGAATAGAGTCTGAGGTACCTATTTTTTATATATAATTAAGGCTTTATCTAACAAGTTTTGGTACCCTCACATATAGGATTTCTAGTTCACTTTGTTTTTCATTTTTTTCATTTTTTATTATTCTTAATACATTGCGCTTTGGTCTTTTGTAACAGACTTATTGGTATACGGTAGAGACGTATGTCGTCCGTATTTTGATTTATATATATACAAACTTTCTGAACATTAATGGGCCTTTGAACAAGTGGGAAACAACATTTTTTTTTAATATGATTAGATCTATCATCCTTTCAAAGTTGGATTTTGTTTTTTTTACTATCCATTTGCCTTTGACAATCTTATAATATTGATCCCTTTTATGGGACTTACGGTTACACGGTAGAGACGATTGTCGACCGTGTTTTGGTTTAATAGACATTTTTACAGGAATTTGTTGTTATGGCAACAAGGGGCCATTGCTTTGATAATGTTATTCTATATATAATTTGGCACTGAAATTACTGATCAGCAGTTGAGACGAATGTCGGCTGCAAGTGTGATCTTTAACAGTTATCTGAATTAGTGCAGTGTGTGTTTTCTATATTAGGGTACCGAATTTGTTTATGCCTTGTTTGGGAAATCATTTTGTTGCCCCGTATGAACCAATATAACCCTGAATTTAAAATATTTGAGGTTTTTTTTTGTTGTTTTGGGTTTTATAAGATCATATTGATTTAATTCACACATACTTATCCAGTCAGGGGTATTGGTGCCTATATTCTGTGCCCATTGAATTTGGATTTGGTCATTTTTTCTGACATTGAGATATACCTATTGTGGTTGTCTTCCTAGACTTGCAAACTTAGGTCATATGATTGAAAATATGGATCTTGGAGGGATATTGCAGGGTTTAGCAGCTGACAAAGATAATTTGGAAGCCTTTGGCTTAAATTTTGCCGACTCTGGGAACCCTAATACGCATGTAGGGGATACTAAGTATGTATGTGGTAATTTGTTCCACAAAATTACAAAAAACATGAGGGCTTTAAGAGCCAATGTTTGGCACTTGAAGCTCTTTAAAGCTTACAAGCTAAAAAATATAACCCCTCGGGGACTCAGAATTCGGATTCAACCCTTAGTCAGCTTGGAATTCGGATTCAACCCTTAGTCAGCTTGGTTGATGAAGAACTAACCAAAGATTGGGCAAAAACCCAACATGATGCGTCCATGTTATTCGTGGATACATTGGTCTCATACTATGAATGTATGGTGGAACAACAGACAACTGAAGTATATGACAGTTGTTTAGAAGCCCAAGCTTTTGAACAGGAGGAGTTTTATCACAACCATGTCAGGGAATTAGCAAAGGACCTAGCCAGTTTGGAGACACAGTTGCTAAAAAAGAAAACGCAGAAGTTTCAGCGTGATTTGACTGATTATGAAAAGGGTAAACCGTTCATGGTTCAGAGACATGTAAGATTTTTTGATTCATCCAGTAGAGTTAATAAGAAAAAGAGGCCTAGATCAGTATGGAAGAAAAACACTTTTTCTACCAGTAGTGTTACGGATGAGGATACATCCTCAGTTACAGATTTTGAATGTCCTTCCAATCAGGGGTCCCCAGTAGCCAAGCGTAAACCTTCAGCAGACCCTTTAGGTATAGGAAATGCAGGGGGGGGGCAGGAAACATAGGGGAAGGGGAAGGGGCTTGCAGTCTGCAACAGTTACTACAGAAGATAGTGAAATCATCAACAGTGTGCATAATATATCTTCCTTTGAACTATCCTCTGATCACAATAAAGTTCTTAACAAGGGTCTGAATTTTGTGCCTTCCTCCTTTGTTTCTGAACAGATATTTGTGAATGAATTAAATTAATTTTGCTGATTGATTCATCTCAAAATATTTTTTGCAGATTCTGACCTCTCTCAAAGTTCTTCTGGTTTTCATTTTGGGAGGTCGACATTCCAACCACCCATGGATAAACATGTGGCCATATTCAGGGAATGTGTGATCAAAGATTTACATTTCTCCCCTGGATATCAGCCTATTTAAACATAATTTGACTTCTTTAGAGCGAAAAGGGTTACAGGAACTAAGTTTCAACCACGATAGTGTCATTTTGCCAGCTGACCAAGGGGGAGGTATTGTGGTTATGCTTCGAGTTATGTATATTGCCGAAGTCAATAAACAGTTATCTGATGCTAGGTTTTATATGCATATGGTAGTAAACCCGACGCCTAATTTTAAATCACTTATTGATTCTTTCCTGGATATGGCCACCGAAGAAGGGGTTATAGACCTACATATTTGTTAACAACTAAAGGTCACCAATCCTATTCCCCAATATTTGTATTTGTTGCCAAAAATACACAAACATCCCACGTGTCCTCCGGGCCGACCAATTGTTTCAGGCAGGGGCTCTCTTACGGAGCCCTTGTCTGCATTTCTTACTTATTATCTCAAACCGTTATTGTTTAGGGTTAGGTCCAGGCTTAAGGACGCAACTGAATTTTTGAACATCATTCAGGATACTCAGTTAGAATCTGATTGGTGGCTTTGCACATTGGACGTCTCCTCCCTATATACTAGTATTCCACATGAGGCCGGACTTTCAGCTATAGCTTTTTGGTTAGAAGAATCAAAGCTCTATTCTGTTGGATTTAATAATTTTCTAATCAAAATGACTGAATATGTATTAACCAAAAATGTTTTTTTCTTTTGATGGTCAGATATATTGGCAAACCAGGGGTACGGCCATGGGGGCATCTTTTGTCCCGATATATGCTGACCTATTTATGGGTTTTTTTGAACAAATATATATATATATATGATACTGGCAACAACAAGTTTCTGGCAGAATTGGACATCTGGAGGAGATATTTAGATGATTGTTGGATGGTGTGGCGGGGTGATGCACTTTTGGCTAATGAGTTTGTTAAATATTTGAACAGCAATTTATGGGGTATCAAGTTTACTTTGGAGACCCAATACCAAGAGATTATCTTTCTGGATGTTAAGATAACCAGACAAAATTGATCATACTCTGGCTACAAGCGTGCATAGAAAGTTTCCACAGTATAACTCTCTTTTACACGCTTATAGTAATCATCCCCGCCACATCATCAGCAACATTCCTAAATCACAATTCATACGCATGAAATGTATTTGTTCATCTACTAAATCCCATGCGGAATGTGAACAGGATCTTTGTGATATTTATTCAGAGGGGATTTAATATATCTCGACTTCAACGAACCATTCATGAGGGTAGGTACATGCCACGTTCTCAACTATTAACATATAAACATGAACAGGAGGCCTCTACTAGTTCTCGAGCACAACCCATCAGATTTACAGTAACCTATGGAAACAATATCCCCTCATTTAGAAATATAGTTAATCATCATTGGGGTATTTTGAGAGCACATGAGTTTTTATCTGACATATTACCTGAGACATGTGCCTTTTCATATCGCAGGGGCAGGACGATGAATTCACATTTTACATATTACAAAAATTTCATCCAACTACATCCACACAAACCACTTTATTTGGGGATCCACTGATTGGTTCATTTCCCTGCGGTCACTGCAGTGCATGCAGGTATATGGCCAAAATGAAAGAATTTTCAAGTGCTAACACTTCACGGGTCTTCAATATTAGGATTTTTGGTAACTGTAGCTCAGATTGGGTGGTATATTTGGCCACCTGCACATGCACTTCATTTTATGTAGGCCAAACTTCCCGACCACTGAGATTTCGTATTAGTGAGCATCTTGGTGCAATCAGAAGTTAAAAGTTAACCAATGCTTTATATAAGCATACTTTGACTCACCAAACTGCCCAATTTCAATTCACAATTATAGATAAGATTCAGCTGCCAAGGATGACCAAGGCTGGCATGATAAGCTCAATAACATGGAAGCATTATGGATTACCAGACTGGGTGCTTTGTTCAAACCTGGGTTGAATGAATATGGATAAAGCTTTTTGCTGGCTATGTATTCATACATGGATTTGAATTGGTGGTTTTCATGGTTTGAACTAGTTAATCTTCCCAATCTATTGGTAACATACTATTATATATTTTTTATTTGTTTTATTTTCATTATATGTTGTCTTCATGAATTATTTTTACAGGATTTTTTAGGTGTATACATCTTTACATTTTTCAGTATATAATGAACAACAGGATGTACTATTCCAACTTTTCTCTTTTTGCACTGATGAAGGCCATTGTGTAGGCCGAAACCGGTTTGCAGCGGTTTGTTTAAATATGCCACAATAAAAGAAGGTTTCTGCTTGCCCTAACCTCTGTGCTGGCTCGTTTTGTGTTTTTAGTACTTTGGTTTGAGCCGTGCACTGGATCTGCCATGCGTGACTTTTTGGTTTGCTGCACTAAAGTCAGAAGTGACAAACTTCATGACACCCATGCAGATGGGAACTGAAAGTTTGACTGCTAAATCCTACACTAAAGCAATTTATGAGCACATCCACTCATGCATGAATCGTGCCATCCCAAGTAGAACCAAGACTCTCTCCTCCAAAAAAGGAAGCCAATCTGGTGGTCCCTTATCATAAACAAACTATACAACAGAAGGAAGAAACTGTTGC
>NC_056745.1:438679343-438681843 GCF_019279795.1 Protopterus annectens
CAAGATGAACACTCAGCTGGCTACCCTGAACTTCATAGCTAACTCCTCCATGCGCCTCCTTTCTTATGCGGCTGATGGAGCGAGCAGGGCCGCAGGGACAGGAGTGGCCTTACGCAGGCATGCTTGGATGCGGCTATGCAACTTTGCGGACCCCTTTAAAACGTCGTTCACTAATTCCCGCTTGATGGATCATCTCTTTTGGTCCTCAAGTGAAAGAAACCTTGACTAGGTGCGAGACTGATGGCAAGACTCTTTCTGCCGTCGGAGTCCGTTTTTCTACTCCTAGGCCTTACCCCAAAGGCCAGAAAAGTGGGAAAATGTGGTTCCGCAAACAATCTCAAGGGACTTCGCCTGACGCACAGAGTCGGTTCCCCGCCAGAGGCAGAGGGGGGAACAACAATGGTAGACGTCGCCCTAGAGGCAGGGGGGGGTCCGCAGAACCATGGCAATTTAGAAACTTTCTCCGATAAGCCTTTTCAGCATCCCTGAGGTGTTGCCCGACTGTCCACCTTCGGAGGCAGGCGGGGGAAGATTGTCACTGTACCCAGAAGCCTGGCTATCCCTAACTCGAGACAAGTGGGTACAGTCCATCATTTCCGAAGGCTATTCCATTCCCTTCATTTGCATTCCAAACCGATCAAAAAAATCCCTTCCAGATGTTCCACCCGCTCAAAGGGATCTTGCAGCTTTGGAAATTTCAAAGCTGCTTGCAAAAAGAGCAATTCAGCCAGTTCCAGCAGACCAGCAAGGATCCGAATCTACTCCAGGTTCTTTTAGTTCCAAAAAACAGGGGACTGGAGACCAATTTTGGATCTCAGTATCTTGAACAAGTTGGTCAAGAAAACACGATTTCGGATGGTCACGCTACAGTCCATCCTTCCCGTATTGGGAAGAAAAACTGGATGTGTTCTATAGACCTTCAGGATGCGTGCTATCATATAAAAATGAACAGACGCCCAGAAGATTTCTCCACTTCAGGCTGGGAACCAGTCATTTTCAATTCAGAGCCCTGCCCTTTGGACTCACCACTGCCCCGGTGTTTACCAAATGAATGGCAGTGGTAGCCTCTCACCTGAGACGTCAAGGATTCCAGGTGTTTCCATATTTGGACGACTGGCTCCTCACAGCTCCCACCAAGCATCTTCTTCTAAGGGCCAGGGACTACACCTTTCGTGATTTGTCAAAACTTAGGCATTTCAATAAATTGCGAAAAGTCTGTTTTGTCGCCTTGTCGTGTTATTACCTTCATAGGTGCAATTCTAGACACAGTCAACATGTCTGAGGCTAACAGATCAGAGAATAACAGACATACACAAACTGGTCTCGCTCCTCTTCAGCAGCAACAGAGTCAAAGCCAGGTTAGTTCTGAAAGTATTGGGGATTATGGCGGCTGCCATACCTCTGCTTCCATTAGCCAGATTCCACATGAGAATCCTTCAATGGATGCTCTTCACACAATGGTCATACCAGCAACTTCCGATGTCCCACACCATTATGATTACGCAAACATGCAGGAATCATCTTCTGTGGTGGATGTCTTCCCTCAGCTCTTCTTGGGAAGACCCTTTGTTCCCTCCTCCGGTTGCTACTCTGACAACGGACGCCTCCCTGATCGGGTGGGGGCATTATCAGGGCAGAACTGTCCAGGGCACATGGCAACCAGATCTAATGCCACTTGCACATAAATGTTCTAGAGATGAGAGCAGTGTTTTTAGCGTTGCAAGCCCTTCAAGACTCTCTTCCCTTGGGAGCGATAGCAATCCAGACGGACAATATGTCTGTAGTGTGGTATATCAACAAACAAGGCGGAACCAGGTCCTTCCCCTGTGTCGAGAAGCACTCAGACTGTGGCAATGGGCGATTTCTTCTCAGCGGTTTCTGATAGCAACGCACATCCCGGAAGTCCAATCAAATCGCGGACAAGTTGAGCAGAGCTATCCTCATGCCTCACGAAAGTGGTCTCTGAAAGACTCTGTTGTGAGAGAAATTTTTCTCAAGTGGGGTCAGCCTTGCTGCGACCTTTTTGCTACTCCCCAAAACAGCAAGTGCAGAGATTATTTCACCCTATTCCCTTTACCAGGCCAGCCCAGCAGAGACGCTCTAGTCCAAGTTTGGCCCCGGGGACTTCTGTATGCATTTCCTCCCTTCCCACTAATCTCTCAAGTGATACAGAAAGCTATCGCTCAGAAGGCCTCGTTGATCCTCATTGCTCCTTACTGGCCTCGACAGGTTTGGTTCCCCTTTCTACATCACTTTCTGTTGGAGCTACCTTGGCATCTGGACCTAGTTCCAGATCTTTTGATCCATCAGTCGGGTCAGTTTAATCGCTCCCTTCCCTCTCTGAACCTCACTGCTTGGTTCCTCCAATTCCAACCTTAGCCAGGCTTCCTCAAATATCTCACTCTGTTCGAGATATTTTGATAGCTTCCCATAAATCTTCCACTCGAAAGATTTATTTGAGTAAGTGGAAACGTTTCGCCTATTGGGCTCAAGGAAGGGA
>NC_056745.1:438701843-438741843 GCF_019279795.1 Protopterus annectens
GGAGGAGACTTATACAGAAGAAGGCCAAATCTCAAGTAGAAAAATCATCCCTGTTCAGCATTAGTAAGAAATTGAGGGCCCTCATTAAGTCGACTAAAGCCAGTTTCGAAAAGAAAGTTGCCAAGGATAACCATAAGGCCTTCTATGGTTACGTCAAAAACCTAAATGGCAATGCTCAGGTCTGTTCTGAGCTAGTACAAAATGGAACAAAATACACTGACCCCACTGACATTGCCAACGTCTTGGTTGACCGGTTCATTGCAAATCCCCCCCCCCCCCCCCTGCTCACTACCTGCATGGCCTATTACTATTCCAGGGGATTGTGTAACTCCAATTATTACTGATACATTGGTTAATAAAGCTCTATCTAAAGCTAAAAACACTGCCTCCAATGGGACCAGATGGTGTCCCGGGCTGTGTCATACCCGGGCTCCAAAATGAATTAACCCTGCATCTGAATACCCTGTTTAGTTTCAGCCTCTCGACATGATATGTGCCCATAGAATGGCGCACAACGGTGGTTCCACTGCACAAGGGTGTGCCCACAGCCGACCCTGGGAACTACTGACCAATAAGCCTGACCAGTCTGATCTGTAAGGCAATGGAGCGAATCATTATGGAACTCATAAAAGGAGAGATTGGAAAACTTGACCCCACACAGTTCGTCTTCGTCCTGGGCAGATCATGCCTCCTGAAACTGGTGGACTTCTTTGAGACAGTTACTCAGGCTGCAGATAAGGGAAAGGAGGTACACATGGCTTACCTTGACCTTGCTAAAGCATTTGATACCATTCCCCATTCGGGTATTATTGATAAACCCACCAACCTAGGCATAAACCCTCACGTCACAAGATGGATCGCAAACTGACTCTCGGATAGATCCCACAAAGTAAGAGTAGCGGGATCTATGTCCGAATCCAGACTAGTAACAAGCAGTGTGCCTCAGGGCTCTGTCCTGGGGCCCCTCCTGTTTGGCATATACTTAGAAGTGCAGGCAAGCATTGAAGGGCTGTAGCTGACCAAGTTTGCGGACGACTGCAAACTGGGTGCTATAGTAGAGTCTCCGGCCGACCTGGATATCCTCCAAAAGGGCCTTAATGAGACTGATGCATGGTGTCAAAGCCATGGTCTCAAGCTAAATGCCAAAAAATGCATAGTAATCCCCTTTGGAAAAAACAGTGTACCCGCAAACTACCACATAGGAGGTAACCCCCTGAAATCTGTAGAAGTTATAAGGGATCTAGGGACCCAAGTAGATAGTTAGCTTTCCTTTGATAACCATGTTGCCATGGTGGTTAGAAAATCCTTCTATGTGACCCATCTGATCACGAAAGGGTTCGCATCAAGATCTAAGAATGTAGTGGCGCCCCTCTACTCTTCCCTCATCAGACCCATTACTGAGTAGAACGCATCAATTGGAATGTACCTGGCCAGGCATCTCCAGCAGCTGGAGAGACCACAGAGGTACCTCACTAAGAGGATTACTAGCCTGAAACAGTTGCCCTATGCAGCACGATTGAAAAAACTAAGGCTTTTGTCTGTTGCATACCACCTTCTCAGAGGCGATCTCTAACTAACATACAGAGCTATGTTTAACCCAGAACTGTTGAACATGCTCCATCTTAGCAAAACCAAATCTACTCTAGCTCCACGCTCTACACGCTGTAGGGATATAAACCTCAGCACAACAATGATTAGAACATACTGGAGGGATAGATTCCCTTCGCAAAGACTTCCTTTGCTATGGAACAAGGTTCTGATCTACACAAGACAGAGCCCCTCACTATCACTCTTCAAGAGGAACCTTTACGAGTAGATGGGTAACAAAGTTCACACCAGGGATCATACCAACAGCTCTACCAGATAGGGGCCAAGGGTACTAGCTGCCGGATCAAGGGTCTAGGGAACTAACCAAAGGGGCGATTGAATACCGCACAATGTGGCTGGGCTAATATATGCCTTCGGGCAGATAGCCCAGTACCTACTTATGAACCTATGGCCCCACAGGACCTCACAAACAGTCATGACTTGAACATGTCATACCATCCTTCTTTTCCATCTCGTACTTCTACCTCATCTAATTCTATCTCTGCTTTCTTCTGGGAGGTTGACTGACCCTCTTCAAGGTAATGTGGTTAAAGATTGCCTCAGAGTGTGGATCCTAGAAAGTGTTTCCTTGGGTTACTGAATAGAATTCCAGATGTTCTATACTCCCATTGAAATGCCTTCTGTCTTAATGACAGCTGATCGCCCTCATCTAAGGCAGCAGAGAGTGAGGGGGTGATGAATAGGAAAGATACTCGCCCTAACTCCTGGATAGAAGGGAAGAGGAGTAGAAGAGGGGGGAAAATTACTTTAACATTGTATTCAAACATCTGATGTATCTGGTGGAATTCACTTTACACATGTTTGACCACCATCTATTTGATGAGCCATATATAGGATTCCCATGCTGTTGGCAAGGAATTTTTTTTTTTAATTCTAGATTCTTCTTGCTGTTTAAAGAGGCCTTCCATGGCGGCCAATTCTAGACCTGTTGAAAGTGAACCTTTTTAAGGATTTTTAAAATTTGAAATGCTCACCCTGCAAGCCACCCCACTTTGATGCCCATTGTATTTATCTGTGTAGATTCATAAATATTTCAAGGCTGAGCCTTGCGACCATTTCTGTTTCTCCAGTATCCTTCATTAGGCCACTCCTTTCTCTAAAAATGCCATGCCAGGCGATCTTGGATTAAATTTCTGAAGACCCATTCTGTCATTATGATTGTTTAAATGAAGACATTGTGTCACATTGCTTAACATTAAGGGGCAGTTTATGCCAGAGGTTTAGTAGGTGGTGGATTTAGAAACTCTCTCCTTTGTGTTTCTATCTACTGGAGAATTAAGTTTCTCATTATAGTGTTGGGGATGTCTTTAGACTTGCAGTGGCACAGTTGGTCTAGGACAGCTGGTTCTCTGATTGCACAGTAAGCAAGATGGACATCTCTCTCAACAAAAGTCTGTAAGACAAAGAATAAAGGCATAGAAATGCCTGGTGCTCTTGATAAGTAAGGGACTTTACTCCAGTAATCATTTTGGTTGGGAATGTTTGAGTTCTTTTTAATTGATGCGTTTAGTGAGATGTAACCCAAAGCGGGCATTGTACTGTCATTGTTTTGATCAATGCTGAGTATAAGGGAGTGATTACATCTTGAGACCTTGATTGTATTTCTTTAGAAAATAGCTATGCCCTATAAAAGGGCTTCCTAACACCCATGGTCATACGATAGAACAGAATTGTGAGCAAGTTCCTAGATTCCAGACTTCATTCTCATTTTATAGTGGTGCCTTGTTTCAGCGGTATGATGAAGGGGGCATTATCTTCCAAAAGTGATGATACTGCACTTTTTTAGCATGTAGTTTGATCTTATTTTTAGTGCACCAAAAGTTTACTATTTATTTATTTATTTTACATTTGTTGACTGGGAATGTCTGAGCCGAAGCCTTTTTTCAGCAGAGGCCCGTGGAGAAAAGCTCCGGTACATACAAATATACATTAAGTACCTAATACAGATTTTATACAAGTAGAATACAGCAAAATCTTATACAGATTAACAATAGGTTGTACATATTTTAGGTAAGTAGAAAGGAATATAAAATACAAAAATCAGGTGTTTGAACATTTTTTTTTCTTTTTCAAATCTGACCAGAAGTTATTTGAGTATTACAGAAAGAAGTACCTTGATTGGGAAATGTTGAGAATGTTAGTTTTCAAGGAAGGTTTGAGCATTGGCAGATCCATTTCTTATTGAAATATTCCTTTAGTGTTAGCTTAAACTGTTTGGGGTGTGCTTGTGTTCGAATCTCGAGGGGAAGTTTGTTCCATTCAATAAGAGGGGTGGTAGCTATATACGTTTTGTCCTGCTTTAGATTTAGGCTTGTAGATTTTTAGAAGGTCTTGGGAAGAGCTACGGAGGCTTCTTGTAGGAGCCTAGCGGGAGATGATGGAGTGTAAGGCTGGACAGAAAGATGACTGATATAGGATTTAATGTATGGTTTGGAGCTGAGAGAGGAGGAGGAGTTGGGGCAGTTCGAGCCAATTTAAGTATCTTAGTGAGAGACAGTGGTGAGATCTGAAGGGTTGTTGGGGTGCAAATCTAGCTACTTTGTGATATGTAGTCTGAAGTCTAGCAATGAGAGAGGATTTGAGGTTAGTAAGAATTTGAGAGCAATATGTTAAGCAGGGAAGAAGATAGGCATGAGTGAGGGCTATCCTGGCTTCCTGAGTAAGAAATTTGTTATTTCTATATAGTAGACCTAGCTTAAGGTGGGTTTTCCCGATTATGTATGTGGAGATCAACTTTTAGTTGGTCATCGATTGTAATACCAAGGGGTTTTGAGATTGATTCGGCTATGATTGGTGTCTTATTGAGTGACTGGTAGTGAAGGAGATCTTAATGTAGTTAGCTGTTTTGGGGAAGAAGAGTAGGAGTTTTTTTAGGGTTTAGGATGAGTTGGTTGTTGGAGAGCCATGTTTCTACAGAGTTAAAAGGATGACTGGGTAGTTGGTAAGAGTTCTGAGTGAGAGTTAGGTGTGGTTATGACTGTAGAGTCATCAGCATATTATATAATGGAGAGTTGGCAGGAGGTATAAAGCAAGTTTGTGAAGATTTTGAAAAGTAATGGCCCTAAAGTGGATCCTTAAGGGACTCCCATTTGTATTTGTAGTGGAGTAGATAGATTCCAGTCTGTAAAATGGGATACTGCTCCATCTCTTAGATAGCTTTTAAACCATTCTGCTGTAACAGGAGAGAAATTGAGGTTGGACAGTTTAATAGTAGAGAGTGAGAGACTATCGAAGGCCTTAGAGAGGTCAAGGAAGAGACGTGAGAGAAGTTTTTTGTAGTCTCTGGCCAGGGAAATAATATTGAGAAAAGAGTGCCGTATAGGTACTATGCTTTGGTTGAAAACCATGTTGAGTAGGTGTAGGTAGGTTTTCCTGAGAGAGGTGATCCATGTATGAATTCACTTTTGAAGAACTTTAGATAGAGGGGAGAGGATAGCAATAAGCCTAAAGTTGGAGATTTCTGTGGAGTTGCCTCCTTTGTGGATAGGTATGGTGTAAAAGTGTTTCCAGATGGAAGGTACTTTTAGATTCTGAGATGGAATGGTTTGAGGATAGAGCTAGAATAGCCAAGTGAGTGGGCAGCTGACTGGAGAAAGTAGGATGGGATGTTATCTGCAGATACAGAGCAGAATTTAAGTTTGGAGAGTAAGGTATGGATATCTGTTGTGGGGATGGGCTTGAGAGAAGATTTTGGAAGTTGGAGAAAGCTGGGTTTGTGGGGTTCTTTGTATTGGAGCTGCTTGAGTTAATGAGATTGGATATTGATTCCACAAATTAAGTGTTGAAGGTGTTGGCTGTTTCTACTGGTGTCTTTTCTGGGGTTGGGTTGGGTGAGGTAGGGTTTCCTGGATAGAACATTTGATTGTGTGCCAGAATTTTTTGGGGTCTGATTTTAGTGTTGTAGGGGGTTATAGTAGAATTCTTTTTTCTTTGTTTAGTCTTTTGACCAGGTATCTTTGTAGATCATAAGGATTTTTTGTTTGTAGCCATTTTTTCCAGGACTTATCTCTAGACTTAGTGTTCTTGTGTTTTTTGTTAGCCAAGGAGATATTTATATTTTGTCCTGATTTTACGAGGTGGGGCTAGTGAGTTAACGATGTCCAGAAAAGTAGAGTTGAAAGCAATGACAGCCTCATCTAAAGGAAGCTGAGTGAGGAAGTCCCAGTTTACTCTAGATATTATACTGTTAAAAATGTCAGGGTTAAAATTGGAGAGATTATGCCTAGTAAAAATATTTGTGTGGTTTTGGGAGGGTGACTAGTATATCTTAGCACTTTTATGGGTGAGTGGTCACTCAATGAATCGGGGAGAGTTTCATGATTCTGATAATTGGATGGAGCTGAGACAAGTATCCAATCTGATGGGTATTTGTAGTGTGGGTGTTAGTGTGTTGGCTTGGTAATTAGCTGGGTAAATCCACATAGATTAATATTGTGCATGGATCCAGGGTTCTTAAGGGTTGGCCAATTGATGTTTGTCACCAGTGAGGATGGTTTCATTTGGGATATTCGGGGACAAATAGGAGAGAATGTTTTCCAGTATTGGAATATATTCTCCTGGTGGAATGTAGGTGGCTACTTTAGTGATTGTAGTGTAGTTGTTTAGTTTAAGGTTAACTGCCAGTGTTTCCGCTGGGGAGAAAGATGGCTTTGGTTGTGTGATGACAGAAATAGTGAGATTACTAGAATAGACTATGGCAACTCCCCCACCCTTTTTGTTCATTCGGTCTAGGCAAATCATGTTATAGCCGGGGGGGGGGGGTAATATCTTTAGGTTGTGGGGTTTAAGCCAGGTTTCAGGTACTGCAGTGACATCAGGGGTATGATTTCATATCCACGCATGGAACTGACTTAAGTTTGTTGAGAATGCTTTTGGTATTAATAGAATAGAAGATTTGTTTTTGGGGAGTAGTTAGAGGGTCTGAGGTGGGCAGAGTGTTTAGACTAGAGGTAAGGTTCTGGTTTGAACCTGGGTTTGGATGAATTTCACCTGCTATAAGTATAGTAGTGGGGAAACATTTGGATTTTGATGTGAATGAGTAGCATCTAATAAGCTTTGTCTTGCTTTTTGGAGTTAGGGAGCAAGAAGGAGGTATTTTTATTTTAGGGAGTTGAAAGTTTTTAAGGGTAGGAAAGAGGGATAGATTAAGTACATTTTTGAGTTAGGTTGATCGTTTGGGAGTGGATTGGTGGGGTGTTTGTGGAAGGAGGGTAATGGTGCGTAGGGTACAGTGAGATGTAAGAAGATTAGCTGAAGTAGTAGTAGAAGTTTAGTGAGCATTAAAGTATACATAGTGAGAGATCAGATTTAGGAAAGAGTATAGAATGGAATTTGAGAAGAGAGGGGCAAAAATAGGTGTGGTGGTGGTGGGTAGAGGTAGGTTTAGGAAGTGGCTGTTGCAAGAGGTTGGTACATGATAGGGTTTTGTTAATTAGGTGGAAGAGGGTGAGAGGTAGGGAAGAGAAAGTATGATAGGATGGTGTGGTGTAGGAGTGGGAGTGGTCTTAAGAAACCTGAGGGAGATCTGATTGGTAGGTGTAAGAGGGGTGTGTGTGTGTCTTTACACTAAGTATAGGAGCACTGGGGGTGGGTGAGATTTGGGGGCATGGTAGGGGAGCGGAGAGGGCCCGTAAGGTGGATGGAGCGGGATCCAGCAAGTGAAGAGTGCAGCAGAAAAAATATCAGCAACTGTAGTACAATACTTAGGTAAGTGGGTATTTTAATGAAGAACTGTAAGGGGAGAAAAACTTTTAACAAGCTGGAAAAATGTTTGCATTTTAGCAAGGAGGGAGAGGCTGTATAACAGTTAAGGAGATAAGAGAGTATGAATTTGAAAAAACAGTTCAGTCAGCTTTAGGTACTAAAGACCTCTGGGGAATAGTGTAGTACTAGCTATTTTGTTGGTAGGTGCTGCCACCTAGTGGCATAAGAAGGCTAGCAAGCAGAAGAGTTAGGTGTTTTTGTAGTAAATTAATTATTCATGGTTTAGAGACTGGACGGAGGAGAGTAGCAAGCGGTCTGCGGTAGGCTGCTAAAGACGCACACTCTGAGGGCAGACAAGCGCATGGGTATTAAGAAGTAGCTTAATTAGCTAGTCTGTAGGTAGTTTCTTTTGGCTACATACATTCACAAAAAATTGTATTGAGGAGTCCTCACAGTAGCAGCTTTCAAGGTGACCCTGGCTAGCAGGCAAGTTCAGGGAGTCTTCTGTGTTAAGCAGGAGGTAGTTATTTTAATTATATTGGCAGGGAGGGAGCATCTGGAGTGGATTACTGTAAAAAAAGAGAGAGAGATAGTGGGTTAAGTTATTTAAGAGCTACGAGTAAAGAGATAAAAAGATAAGGCGGAAGTTAGGCAGTAGTCAGACGAGGAGGACTGTCTGTAGGCAATACAGTAAGTTGGGAAAGACAAGGGATAGAATGTAAGTGAAGGATAGAAATAGTTGGGAGAGTAGGTTCAAAGAGGTAGTAGTAGAAAAGCAGCAGATATGGCTAAAGTACAGTGCAGAGGTAGGCAGTGTAAGAAACTCTATTAAGTCAATTTAGTCACTCTGCAGGCCAAGCTTTAGAAGAAAAAAAATGCAAGTTTAGCAGTATAAGACACAAGTAAAAAACACTCCCTCTATAGTGCAATATAGTATGACACGACTAATTAATAAAACACTCGCATTAGTCGCTCTACAGCCCAAGCCATGGAAAAATGCAGTATGGCAGTTTATTATTTAAGAAAAAGACAATTACTCTACAGCCCAGCCTAATTCAAGTTCTCCAAGCTCGGGGTTTGGCGTCAGTAGACAAAGAAAAAACAATCATAGTCTACCAGACAAAGCAAAGTTAAGTACATAGGAATATCTAACATGTTACTTATGAATTATATAATAATAGTCTAACAGTAACTGTGCAATACAGTAGAGTCGTAAACGCTAACTGTAATGGAAAAAATCTGCTGTAATATGGCCAAAATAGTATCAAACAGAAAAAAAACCACTATCGCTATAATTATAAAATAAGGCAGTACATATGGCGTTGACTAAATCTTATTAGTACTTCAACTGATACGGTTTGCATATAAAACTAATTTGGGTAGGCTGGCTACCTGGGTGTGCATTTCACATTGAGTTATAGCCCCTTTAAGAGAGACAAATGGGCATATACGACACCCTATGGTTTGTGCACCTTAGCTAGACAGTTTGTTCAGTGTTTGCCACTGAAGTTACAAAACAGAAACAAAAACGTTGATTACCAAGACAAAGAAGCGATCCCCAAGATGGAACAAAAGAGCTGGTAGTAGTTTTATTCTACCGTGACTGTTTTATCGCCAAGGTGCATATATTTTCCTGTAGCCGTTTCAAAGGTAAGAGGAAAAACATTGTACGACATAAATCACGTACACCAGCAGTTAAACAAGTATTTAGCACATTTGGTGCTTTGCAAGCTCACATTTAAACACAGCACAGCTATGTAAAAAAAACCTACCGGGAGGTGAGTTTAAGCAGCCTAACCGCAGGACCGGCACCAGGGAGATGTGACCGCTATTAGAAAGCGTTTAAAAAATGGTGCCACAATTCATGACGTCTAGAAATAAACTCTGGGGGGAAGGTAGCTGATAGGGGAGGGAATATATAGAGGGGTTGTGTTAGGCTTTTAGAGGAGTAAAAGTGGGTGGGGAGAAAAAGAATCACGGGAGGTGAGCAAGTGAAGAGAGTGCAGCAGAAAAAGTATTTTCTGGAGAGTTGGGGTGTCGTAGGATGACGACTCCAAATTTGTGTCATCTTCAGACTTTTACCTCGACTGTCTGCTTACAGATCTGGGAAGTAAATGTCAGAAAAAATGCCAGAAAGGGGAGGTCAAAGCACCAATCCTCAAGGGACACTTTCATACATTAGGACAAGGATTCTGCAACTCCCTACCATGTGGGTTCTCTTTCTTCCAGTTTGCTATCCATCTTACCACTTGTATCAATTTTTAAAGCATTTAGTTTCTGCAGGATGCCAGCATGAGGAATAGTGTTGACCTTGGCCAGTACCTCATGGCGACCTTCAAAAGGGTTGTAGAGGTTACAGATGAAGTAGATGGGCTGTACTCTTCCCAAAGCCAAACTGTTGGGGAATCAAATCTAGTAAGATTTGTGATATCTTATTTTATGAGGGCAGTATAGTACTTTTGTGGATTTTCAGATGAGGCTTGTGTGATGTTGTACGTCTGTAATTACATAGGTCAGTTGTAAGGCCGCCCTTTTGTAGGGGCTTCACCACTGTTGTGCACTCGGTCATCAAGAGGAGAAAGTAAAGTAGCTAAACTACCAGTTTGAATGGGTCCTTTCATGTGTATATATTGCCCTCTCGTGGCAATATTTGGCAAGCCCTTTATTTTTACAGATTCATTAATTTATTTATTTAATGCCACAAGTGTTCAAACTGTTTTTTCCCTAGTTTCAAATAGCAACCTAGAGGGATCACTATCTTTGTGTTTATAGTTACGTATATGGTGTAATGGATTTTCCTGTTTTGCAGTTCTCTTATTACCATGCAGGTGCAGATCATTTTCAGTCTGCAACTCTTATCTTAATGTCGGGCGCACCAGTCTTTGATACTTGAGCGTGAACTGATTGATCCACACTACTTTGAGGCTGGCGCCTTAAATCCCAGTAGCTACTGAGTCAGAAGGTTTTTTACTTCCCATGATTAAGCATTATTTTCAGCCTACTCTTTTACCATTAAAAGGTCCTTATGTTTTCAGATACGGTATCACTAGCTAAATGAATGCTGTGCACTTAGTCACATTATCTGAAAGTGAGACTGAAGGTAATTGTTAATATATTAGGGCCATAGTTAAAACAAACAATAGTACAGGCATACAAACTTAATGCACAAAAGCATTTAGTTCTTAATATAGCCAGTCTTATAAAAACTCATTTTAAAGTTCGGCCTGTGTGGTGTAGTACATGGTGTAGTACATTAAAACAGTAATTCAAACATAAGGCATCAGTCCTTCATAAATCGATCTACTCCTCCTAGTAGACCACATTCATATTGTATATTGCACAATATATAATACTGTTTACCTTTCGGTTAAATTTCTCCAGGTCTTTTGGGTTTCTAATATCATGACTGGAATGGACCCCGTTCCTAAGTCAGAGTATGAAACAGTACTAATCTATTTGTTTGGTCAGTCTTTGATGTTAGCCAAAAGTTCTCTTTGCAGCAACTGCAATGTCCCAGAATTGATGACTCCTGCAGTTCTTATGGGGTTGCATTGTGTCGGTAACATATCTAAATAAAAAGTCTTTCGGCTTTTCCCCGGTTAGGGGTCGCCACAGTGGAACTCCGGTCTGCTAATGATTGGGAGTGGATTTTTACAGTGCCAAGTTGCTAGCCTGACACCCAACCTTCAAAGAAGGCATACCCATTCATGCACGCACCTACCTGCATGTCTTTAACATCACTCGACCGTGTGGAGGACATGTAGACTCCACACAGAAGGCACTAAAGCCGAGAATCGAACGGGAGAAGCTCTTGCTGTGAGGCGACAACGCTAATCGCTGCACCACTGTGACCTCTTATTGGTAACACATCTAGATACAACTGTAAATTCTTTGAGACCCCTTGCTTCTACTACTGTTGGAACAGTCTGGATGTCGTCTTTCCACATTGCCGTCATTTCTGCCTGCATATCCTGGTATTTTATGACTTTGTGTCTCTCTCTGCACATAAGACACTAATCAATGGGTGTAGCAATTTTAGTGGTCAGTGCTACTCTTGTCTTCTTTTCATGAACTAGTATGTCTGGATGTTCTTCATCTCACATTGCTGCAGTCCTTACACTTGGGTAGTCCGCTGTCCTCGGTCGGCCCGAATATCAAAGTATAAGGCTGACGTCGGTCAAGGCGCATTTGACTGACATCAGGACGTCGGGGTACAAATGCGCATGACCGACGCCATATCCTCAGTCTTTTTTGCCGCATGGTCCGATGCAGAAGCAGCATTGCAAGTGCCGGTTGGCGTTCTGAGATTTTTCGATTTCGAAGTTTCAGACCGAGTTCAAAGTTGGCTAAGTACCCCGTTGGGGAATATTTTAGTTTTTTCTTGCCTCAGTGATTTACCGGATGTCAGAAAAAGTCAATAATTGCATTTCTTGTGGGAAACAGATACCGCATAGAGATTATCATACTTTGTGTATTCCTTGCTTAGGGCCTGAGCACGACGTTGTTGGCTGTCGCTCTTGTGCTAGATTTAATAAACGCACTATAAAGAGAAGGTTGGATTGTGCAAGATTAGTCTTTGGGAAGCGGTGCAATTATAAAATGCCGTCGGATGCTCCGACGCCCGCTTCTTCGAAGAAGCACAAGGACAAAGCAGTTAAACCTAGGCTAGAAGAACCGTCTGTACCGGACGCCGGTTCTTTAGAGGTGTCGGTGGAGCCGGTGGCTCCATCGGAGGTTTCTTTGTGTTCCCAGGGTGAGACTTTATTATTGCAAGATGTGGCCTCTCAGGAGGCAAGTCAGGCTGAGGGGGCTTCTCAGGTTACTATACTCCCCTCCCATCCTAGGGTGGCTAGGCCCTCTCCTTCTGTTTCAAAGGCTTCTCCCAGGGGCAGGCCAGGTTTAGCTTCAGTTGGTGTTACCCCTAGCTTTTCAGGAACTGTGCCCAAGAAGCATATGCTTAAAATGGCAGAAGATTTGATTACTTTGATTAGGGGTTCTATGCCCCCTCCTGATAAGAGACCTAGGGTGGAGCCTGAGCTAGGGGGTTTTGAGCAGGCTTCAGATGTTTCAGAGTCTTCGGCTGAAGACTTGCAGGAGTACTCTCCTTATTCTGATTCTGATGTGGATGATTCTACTCCTTCTGCTTCTCCTCCTGAGGATTTTTCTTTTCAGAAACTCTTCATTCCATGAGGGAGCATTTTAAGTGGGAAGGTCAGGACTTCTCTGATTCCAGGAAAAGGCTTAGGGAATTTTTGTTTTTACCCCAGCATAGGCCTTTGGCTATACCTCCTGTTTTGGATGTAGTGGAAGATGTTTTACAGAGGCTTCTCTTAATCCTGATTCTTTGCCTCCTGCTCCTGTTAAGCCGGATAGGTATTACAGGGTGCCTGAAGCTCATAAGTATCTTTTAAGAGTCCTAGGGCAGACCCAGAAACTGTTAGCCAGGGGCCTAAAGGTGTTAAGGCTTCTGTTGTTAAGAATCCGGTTCCTGCAGACAAAGAGGCTAGGGCCTTGGATAGATGGGGAAAGAAAGTTTATACTTCTTCCACTCTTGCTATGAGGGCTTTGAATTGCCAGTTTCACATGTTGAAATACCAAAACTATCTCCTTTCACAATTGAAGTCTAAGGTTGATGCTCTGGCAGTAGGTATTGATTGTAAAGAGTTGCAAGATTTAGTACATGTTTCTGAACAGGTGGGTAAGCATTCTTTGCAATGTGGTTTTGATGCTGTACAGGCCTCGCCTAGGGTGGCTGCCACTGGGTCAGTTCTTCGCAGGCACGCCTGGCTAAGGGATCAAAATTTGTCTGAACATGTTAAAACAAGGATTTTAGATGCTCCTTTACAATCTGACGTGTTGTTTGGTCCTCCTGTTGAGGCAGTTTTAAAGAAAATGGAAGACAAAGCTAAGTCTATGCAGACTGTTAAAGATTTTTTGCAGGTCCAGCCTCCAAAGTTTAGTAGAAATTGGCCTACTAAGGGGTGGACGTATCCTTCTTATGATTCCCAGTCTAGGGGTAGATCTAGACGTGGTAGGGCAGAGCTCAGGGCTCTTTCAGGCCTAGAACAGGAGTTCTCCTGCACAGTCTTCGGGTGAGGGCAGGGGTCAGTCCTTTCGTAAACAGACCCAATGACCTACCTTTTCAGCTGCCAGAGCCTTCTTGTCTGGCAGCACCTTTGGGAGGAAGGTTGGCACTTTTCAAAGAAAATTGGAGTTTAATTACCCAAGACAGATGGGTATTGGATATCATACACCACGGCTACAGGTTTTATTTCCATACCTTGCCTCCTTTCAAAGGCATGCCAGACGTTCCTCCTCAACAAAGAATAGAGGCTCACAAGCAGGTTTCTCTGTTGCTCCAAATAGGGGCCATACAGCCGGTCCCTATGCCAGAAGTGGGCCTAGGATTTTATTCTCGCCTGTTCCTAGTACCAAAGAAGGGGAACACGTGGAGACCAATTTTGGATTTATCTATCCTCAACACTTATCTGGACATTCCCAAGTTCAAAATGTTGACGTTGCAGCAGCTTTTACCTCTGCTGGGCAAAGATCATTGGATGGTAACTTTGGATCTCAAGGAGGCTTACCTTCATGTTCCTATCAGACTAAGTTGCAGGAAGTATCTGCTTTCGAGCTGGGACTTCTCACTATCAGTTCTCTGCATTGCCCTTTGGCTTATCTACTGCTCCCAGAGTGTTCACGAAAGTTCTGGCTCCAGTGATAGCTTTCTTCAGGCTAAAAGGAATACAGATCTATCCTTATTTGGACGACTGCCTGATTCTGGCTCAAGGAAGGGAAGAGCTTCTTCATCATTTGGAATATGTGATAGCAGTGCTAAGATGCCTGGGGTATTCTGTGAACGAAATAAAGTCCAGTCTAGTACCCTCTCAGGACATGTGCTTTCTGGGTGTGAGACTGAATACAGCATCCCAGATGGCCTTTTAACCCCGGACAAACAAAAGAGTCTATCCCTTTACTTCCATCAACTATCTCATCAGTCCGGGCTGACTGCAAGGACAGTCCTTCAAGCCTTAGGGTTCATGGCATCTTGTATTCTGGTGCTTCCCAATGCCAAACTGCATATGAGGAAGCTACAATGGTATCTCAAAATGTATGGACACAGCACTGCCAGGATCTGGACACTGTCATTCAAATAATACCTTGCATTCAAAAGGAATTTTTGTGGTGGGCTCAGGAATGTCACCTAAACAAGGGACTCTCTGTGACCCGGCCAGAGGCGAGTCAGATTTTAACGACAGATGCCTCAGACAAAGCTTGGGGAGCTCATCTAAATGGAAAGTGGATACAAAACAAGTGGCCTGTCAGACTACAACATCTACATATCAACATGAAGGAGATGTTAGCAGTCCAGTTTGCATTAATAGCTTTCAAGGAATTACTTCTTCCAGGGCAGGTGTTGATTCTAACAGACAACACAACTGTCATGTGGTACATCAACAAGCAAGGGGAACGCATTCTTATTCTCTATGCAGGCAAGCAATGATTTTGTGGGAGACTGCTCTCAGTTTACAGCTCAATCTTCAGGAAAGGTTTCTGCCAGGAGCACAGAACTCCTTAGCAGATGTGTTGAGCAGACAATTATGGATCCCCACGAGTGGAAATTGGATCCTCATGTATTTCAGAAATTGACAGTGTCATGGGGAACTCCAGACATAGATCTGTTCGCTTCTCCACTAAACCATCAGCTGCCAAAGTTTTGCAAAAAGGTTTCATCCCACAGCTTGGAGAGTGGATGCTCTTTCTTTCAATTGGAGCAATCTTCATGTGTATGCCTTTCCACCTCTGCCTCTCCTCCCAAAGGTACTTCTAAAGGTCAGACAGGACAAGCCAAGGATGATTTTAATAGCTCCGGATTGGCCTCGACAGCACTGGTACCCATTACTGAGAAGTCTGGTACGGAAGCCTCCATGGCCTTTGCCTTCGATTCCACACCTGTTGTCGCAGGAGGACAGCCATTTGCTAAATGTCAAGCTTCACTCTCTGCACCTAACAGCCTGGCATATTCTGTTTTGAACCATAGTGGGCCTCCACTTCCTCAGCAAGTTTTGAATGTTATTTTGGAAGCTAGAAGGCCTAGTACAAGGAAAGTGTACGCAGACAAATGGAAGAGATTTTTATTTTGGAGTGCAGCAAAAGATTTTGATGTTTCTGAGCCTAATTTGTGTGTGGCTCTTCAATATCTTACTGAGTTACTAGACAAAGGTTTGTCTTTCTCTTCTATTAAAGTTCATGCTGCAGCAATTTCGCTCACTATGATTGCGACCCACCATTGTTTTCTCATCCTTTGTTCAAGCAATTTCTTAGAGGGGCAAAGAATATAAGACCCCCACGAAGAGCTCCTACTCCTGCTTGGGATCTCAATTTTGTGTTGGAGAAACTCGCTCTACAACCTTTTGAGCCTGCAGCTACTTCTGAGTTGAAATATTTGTCATGGAAGACTGCTTTTTTGTTGGCCATTACCTCTGCAAGAAGGGTTTCTGAATTGCAGGCCCTTATGGCGGTTGAGCCTTTCTTGATTTTCCATAAGGATAGGGTATCATTACGTACTAATCCTTCCTTTATGCCTAAGGTGGTTTCTAGTGTGGCTTTAAACCAAACTATTCATTTGCCTACTTTTATGCAAATCCCCAAAATAAAGGGGAAAAGATTTTGCACACTTTAGATGTACACAGGCAGTTGCGTTATTATTTGGACAGAACTAAAGGGTTCAGGCAGTCTCAGCAGTTGTTTGTTTCTTTTGCTTTGAGTTCTCAGGGCAAGCCTGTGTCAAAACAAACTATTTCTAAGTGGATTGGGTTTTGCATTGCTTTCTGTTATTCCCATCATGGCAGGGAGATTCCAGCTGGGATTAGGCCTCATTCCACTAGGGCTACTGCCACTTCAACAGGTTTTTTGAGGGGAGTGGCAACCAAGGATATTTTGGAGGCAGCTACTTGGAGTTCAGTGCATACTTTCTCTAGGCATTATCACCTGCCACTTTACTCTAAATCCAGGGCTGGTTTTGCCACTGCTGTTTTGCAGGGCATCTTGGCAGCTCCTGCTTCCTTGTAGTTAGCCATCCTCCCTTACCTCTGCTTTGGGATTCTACCCAAGTGTAAGGACTGCAGCAATGTGAGATGAAGAACATAGTACAGTTTTGTACCTACCATAAATGTAGATGTTCAAGATCCACATTGCTGCAGTCCAATTTACCCTCCCTCCTTCCCTCTGTAGTTAGAGGTGGTTGTGTGGGTTGGGTTGTACATATTGTGTATATTGTATATATTGTACATATAGTTAGTGCAAGGGTGGTTGGTTGGTTGTTTGCTGTCTTTTGGTTTTGACCTTTATTTTTAGGGCCTTCTGACATCTGGGGCAAGAAAAGACTGAGGATATGACGTCGGTCATGCGCATTTGTACCCTGACGTCCTGATGTCAGTCAAATGCGCCTTGACCGACGTCAGCCTTATACTTTGATATTCGGGCCGACCGAGGACAGCGGACTACCCAAGTGTAAGGACTGCAGCAATGTGGATCTTTGAACATCTACATTTATGGTAGGTACAAAACTGTTCTTTTTCTTGCATCCGTTTTTTTGAACTGTTGGTAGACTGTGATCCCATGTAATATAAACTTCATCATTTTCTATAATGCTTTGTGGCTTGTGTTTCCAATGCTTCTCAGCTGCTTTAGTATTAGTGTTTGCACAATCCCAAAGGCAATAGTCTTGTCAAATTATGCCTTTCAGTATACAGGCCTTCTGCCCAACAACAAGATGTGCGACTGTTTCCTTTTTTTACAAAACCTGCATTTGTCTGTTTCTCCAACATGTTCAATGGACTTTGTAAACTAGCATGTACATAGTTCACTCTCTTGGGCCTCCAGTATTAACCTTTCATCTTTTGACTTAAATTCACCTGTCCTTAAGCATTCCTGTGTTGTTTCAGGAGTTTTCTGCACTTGCAGCTGTATTTTCCACATTGCTTGCCTTTGTATCTGACTGATTCTTCACCTTGTATTCTTTAGTTTTTTGGCATATTCCGTACCTGCCTGATTTTTTTCTGCTTCTGGAGTGATTTAATTTCCCACGACGCCAATATGCTTTTGATAAACTAAACAGGAAAGTAATCTTGGACTTATCCTCATGCTTTAAAAATGTTTGGATCTTGTGAGGGCAGTAGATATGTATGCAGTCCATACATCTAATAAATTTAGAGGAGGCTCATACCCCCTTTAGAATGGGGTATATATCATCTTTGTATGCAGTGATTTTTATAAATTGTTTGGTAAGCATGGAGCATTTTCTTTTCCTGTCTAACTGATCCAATACCTTTTGGGGTCAGTCACCCCAAAACTGTAAATTAAAACAGGAAGAGCAAATTGATTTATCACTTAGACTTTACTAGATGCCAGGGCTGTTTTCAGTATTAATTTTAGTCTTCTAAAATATTCCTTACAAAGTTTTATTCACATTTGTTCATGTTTTATTGTTCAAAAATAGTTTTACACTCCCTCTTGCTCAAGTTATTTTATATCCCATTCCTGTCCCATACTGATAATTTCTTGCTGCTGCAGCTTTCCTAATTTAAAGGTTGTTTTGCTTATTTATCAAGACCAAAGTACATTCTTATTTGAGAAAGTGTTGACCACTTGCAGTTGTACTTTCAGTTCCTCATCTGATGAACTGTACAGTTTTTAAATCATCCACAAAAGAGATGAGTTTTTTACACTGATTTTTGGGAGCCAAATTGTAGCCAGTACCTAATCTTTTAAGTAGACCACTTAATTGGTTTAGGGCAACACTAAAGAGCAGCGGTGACAGTCACCCTGGAATATCCCCCTTTGAATTTTTATCTCTGGGATAATAATTTGTGGTTTATCGTGGCTTGGCTGTATAGTGGTTTGATTACATTACAGCAGCCATGAAACAGTGACAATCGATGCAGGGTGCATCCTAAACAACTGTAAGCACTCTTTTATCCATTGTGGGATGCTGTCAGATGCTTTTTTGTAGTCTTTTGATGCCATACTTAGATTCTTCCCCTTTTTAGAATTCTCCATTATGACTTTAACAACAAATTTTTCTTTGTTCCATATAAGTTTCCTTTGTTACCCTTTTGTTCCATTACCATGATTGAGCTTTCTAAGTGACTGTAAACTCTGTCAGCATCAGTTCCAGTGTATAGTTATACATCGGAAGGCAAGTTATTGGTCTATGTTTTTTAGGATACCTTGCAGGTTCACTCTTAAGGAGTATCGTATTTCCTGTTGACCAGTTTGCCATTTGTTTGGAGTACACACATATAGTTCTTACTCATGGCTAAATCTTCTTGTAAAGATGTTAATATTTTTAGCCAGAGTTAGGTACTGCATCTGGGACTGGAGCTTCTCTTAATTGTGTTTCAGTTTCTCTGGCCATTACTTCATCCCGTTTCATATCCTGTATATTTGAACTTATCATTTTACTTATATCCATTCAGCATCTTTATGTTCCACAGGATCTTCATAGATATCTCTCAAAAACGAGGCTCTAGTTCTTTTTTGGTGGTGTTTCTATTACTTTTTGCCTTGTGTCCCAGTTCTCTACAAAACTCTTTTGGGTCATCAATAAATTGGTGATTTTTTACTTTTCTTTTATACTTAATCTCGTCTGTTTTCCTGCCTGTGCTGATATCTTTAGTCTGTTATTGAACAACAGAGTACGATTGTTCCTGATCTCTTCTGATGGTGCAAGTTGCTTTTATCACATCGGTCTTTTGAGTATTTCTATTGATCTGTTCCATCTTCTGTAGTCTTCTAACAGCAACAAACTTCTTGTCTTAATTGCTTTATAGTTTTCTCTATCGATACTTGCAAGATGACATTTGATTTCTCCCTTTCCATTACTGCCATATGTGTTTTGTTAAGACTTTCTGTCATTAATTTAATTTCACAGTAATATATCCTATTTACTTCTGTTATATTGCACAAATTTTCAGTGGACAGTCTTCATTGCTGTGTTCATTTGTTTTGGCAGACTTCTAACATTGTTGGGTCTTAATGACTTTCTGTAGTCTATCAATTTCTATTAAATCAAACAACTCTTCCCGTGGGTCATTTTTTTTTTTTTTTTTAACGAAGGGCAATTTCTGTGTTCTACATTTCCTTTCGGCATTCTACAGAAAGTTCCAGAACATCTTCCTGTGCCATATTCTCGAACTTCATCCTGTGTCCTCCATTGCACTTTCATATGGGAACTTACTAGCCTATCATTTCACAATATTGACTGCATCAGAGTTACCAGTTTCCTGCTCCTTCCCTTGTTGTGCAACTCCAATTGAACTTTGGGGCTTTCAGCAGGAAACCAGTGCAAATGTATTTTCATGTCAAGTGATCAGATGTTTCCTGCTCCACTGGTTTCTCCTTAATTTGGGAATTCAGTTGCCTCACAGACGTTGTCCTGTTAGATACTCAGCTAAAGCATCTTCTGTGTGGAGACATGCGTGAATGGGCGTACCTTCGTTGAAGGTTGTGCGTCAGAGCTGGCAACTCGGCACTTCAAAATCTACTGCCAATCATTAGCGGACCGGAGTTCCGCTGTGGCGACCCCTAACCGGGAAAAGCCGAAAGACACAACAACATCATGCTGTGTTGCTGGCAGAGGTCGATTTTTCTACATTAAATACTTCACTTTGCAGGTAATCCATAATTTGTTTGATGTTCTTCGTGTTTCACTGTTGCAGTCATTACATTTGGGGTTAACTGCTTGCAGTAGCCCTCAGTCAGCCTGATTAACAAAGTCTTGAGTCCTCATCAGTTGCTGTCTCTTCTTCCGTGACATCAGGGGTATAAAACATGCAGCCGATGTCATTACATCAGTCTTTCTTGCCGTGCGGTGCCTGAAGTCGAAGCAGTTCGCAAGTGCCGGTCGGCCGACTCCTGAAATTTTCGTTATCGAGTTTCAGAACTGAAGTCTAAAACTAAAATAGAAGTACCCCGTTGGGGAAACATTTTCTTGCTCTAAACCGATGTCAGTCAAAGTAAATAATTGCATTTCTTGTGGAAAGCAAATACCTCATAAAGATTTTCATTCGTACTGTATCCCTTGCCTAGGCCCTGACCACGACGTACCTTGTTGTCAGTTTTGTGTCTTATTTAAACCACAAACTATTCGTCATTGGTATATTTGCGCTTCTAAATATTTAGGTGCTCTGTTCAATTATCCTAATATGCCTTCAGTAAGCCATCCGACTAGCGACATTCCAAAAAACCGCAAAGATAAAGACAGAGACAGGCCGCCCAGTTCGCCGGTACTCAGTGAGGCGCTTTCGCAGCCTGATACCAGATACTTCAGATTTACAGGCCTCTACTGAGAACCATTCGGAGTCCGGTATGCCGTGAGATGCTTCAACTGTGGAACCTGCGGATGTCTCTACCTTGGATGGGTCCGGAGCCGCTGTGCAGGCACCGGCTTCTGAGGGTGTATTCAGGCCTACTGACTTGCATATTAAACCAAAGCCATCTTCTTCAAGGCCTAAAACTCGAACCATGCCTAGAAAATTGATGCCCAGACTGCATGGTCAGGCCTCTCTGCCTAAAAAACAAATGAGAATGACTGAAGATCTTATTACTTTAATCTGGGGAAGCCAACCTTCCCCCTCTGAGACCTAGGACTGAGTTTGCTTATGATACTTCTGACCAGGATTCTGAAATTTATGCTTCCTCTGATGACCTGGATTTTACCCTCTTCTACCCATGAGAATTCTGATGCTGAGGACTCTATTCCCTCTGCCCCCCCCCCCCCCAAGAGGATTTCTCTTTTGGCGAAACCTTGCATACTCTCAGGGAGCATTTTTGTTGGGAAAGTCAGGATTTCTCTGATTCTAAAAAGAGGCTTAAGGATTTCTTACTCTTGCCCCAGCGTAGGCCTTTAGCTATACTTCCTGTACTGGACATCGTCTATGATGCCTTTTTGGAATCTAGCATGGCCCCTGACTCTCTACCTCCTGCTTCCAGAAAACCTGATAGGAATTACAGGGTTCCTGACTCTCAAGTTCCTTTTCAAAAATCCTACTGCGGATCCTGAAACCGTTTCACAGGGATCCAAGGACTTTAAAGATACTATTGCCAAAAATCCTACCCCCTGTGATAGAGACTCCAGGGCACTGAATAGATGGGGTAAAAAGTACTTTTGCAACTTTGGCCATTAGGGCCTTGAATTGCCAGTTTCATATGTTAAAGTATCAGCTGCATGTTATTGGATTGCTTAAACAGCTGATGTTTTATTCCTGATTGTGCTGAAAATAAGGATTTAGAGGATTTAATGCATTCTGCTGAACAAGTTGGTAAACATACGTTGCAATGTGGTTTTGATTCACTAGAGGCATCTTGCAGGGCTGCGGTAACAACAGGTTCTGTACTTAGAAGGCATGTATGGCTTAAGGAGCAATCCTTGCCAGATCATGTTAAAGCGAGATTACTGGATGCTCCCTTAAATCCGGACTGCCTGTTTGGCAACAAGGCAGAAGAAGTTCTTAAAAAGATGGAGGAAAAAGCTAAGTCTATGCAAACTGTTAAAGATTTTTTTACAAGTACAACCTCCAGGATTTAGTAGGCATTGGCCTTCTAAGAATTGGTCCTTTTCTGCCTTTTCCAGACCTTCTCAGTCCAAACCCAGATCCAGCAGAGCACCCAGGCTTCAGTCCCAGGGGATGCACAGGACTAAGCAGTGGGGGGGCCTCCACTTGCAAATCTGGGAGTAATAAAACTCTCCCCTGTGGTAAACTGTCTCAGTGACTTACTTTAAAAACTTCCAAGCACTTCTCAGCCGACTGCCCCTTTGGGGGGAAAGATTGCACTTCATGCAAAGAACTGGGGACTCATTACCCAGGACAAATGGGTTTTAAATAGTGTCACAAGGATACAGATTGCACTTCCACACGTTACCAACTCCCAAGTGGTTGGCCGGATCTACCTCCAAATCAGTGGGCAGAGGCCGAAAAGCAAGTACTCTCTCTCTTAAGCATAGGGGCTATTCAATTGGTATCAGAAGAAGAAAAGGGACAAGGTTTCTACTAGAGATTTTTCCCGGTACCCAGAAAAGACAATTCATGATGTCCTATCCTGGACCTGCCTACTCTAAACACCTTTTTTGTTAATTCCAAAATTAATGATGCTGACTCTTCACCAGTTGCTTCCTATGCTAAGCAAAGATGCCTGGTTGGCAGCACTAAATTTAAAGGAAGCATACCTGCACATCCCAATCAGGGAAGATACCTACACTTCAAAGAAGGCTACATGCACCATCAGTTCTCTGCACTACACCTTGGCTTACCTACTGCGCTCAGGGTATTCACAAAGTGCCTAGCTCCAGTCACTGCATTTTGCAGGCAAAGAAATATTCAAATATACCAATACCTGGACGATTGTCTAATTCAGGCAGAAAACCAGGACATACTTTCGAATCATCTGGCTTTTGTACTAAGGGTGCTAACTTGCCTGGTGTACACCATAAATGAAAAGAAATCACACCTGGTACCTTGTTAACAAATTATATTCCTGGGAGCAAGCTTGAATACAACTTTCCAGATGGCTTTCTTCATGCCAAAGAAACAAATTCACTTGACAACCTACTTCAAACAAGTGGCCACAAAAACCCTGCTATCTGCAAGGCAAATACTACAAGCCTTAGGGTTCAAGGCCTCCTGCATTATTCTAATTCCTTATGCAAGACTGCATATGAGAACTACAACAGTATCTAAAAAGCCTATGGTGTCAACATTCTCAGGATCTAGAAGCAATGATTCCTATCATTCCTTGTCTATGCCTAGAGTTCATTTGGTGGGCAGAGGCCTGCCACCAAAACAAGGGACTACCATTCACACTAACCCCTGCTGCCCAAACCCTAACAGACGCATGGGGGGAGGGGGCACACCTAGCAGGGAAGTGCATTCAGGGCAAATGGAACCCAATTCAAATGCACCTTCACATCAATCATAAAGAAATGTTAGCTGTACAGAATGCTCTGACAGCCTTCAAGGACCACATTCTTTCAGGACAATTAATGGTAAAGACGGACAACACCACTGTTATGTGGTACATATGCAAGCAGGGGGGTACACATTCTTACCCCCTCTGCAGACTAGCCATGGCATTGTGGGACACGGCCTTGAGCTACCAAGTGCATCTACAAGCTCAATTTCTGCCAGGAAAACTAAATGCACTGGCAGACGGACTAAGCAGAAACCTCATGGATCCACATGAGTGGAAACTGGAACCAAGGATTTTCAACATGTTCACAAGCAAATGGGGGAGCCCAGATATAGACCTGTTTGTCTCCCCCCACAACTATCAATTGGAAAAGATTTCCGCAAAGAACTCCCCACAGACCAGCTTGGAAAGTGGATGCTCTGTCCTTCAACTGGAAAAACCCATCAGTTTATGCCTTTCCTCCTCTGCCTCTGCTCTCCAAAGAACTACTAAAAATCAAACAAGATAAACCAAGGATGATTTTAATTGCACTAGCCTGGCCACGGCAACATTGGTACCCCCTCCTGCATAGTGTGTCACTGTTGGCCCCATGGCACCTGCCTCAGACTCCTACCATGCTGTCTCAGCAAGAGAACCAGATTCCGCACCCTCTGCTTCAAACACTGAACCTAGCAGCCTGCCTAATTACCTAAGCTCTCCTTTACCATCCCTCAGTAAACCAGTGATGGATGTCATTTTAGAGACAAGGGGGCCTAGTTCTAGAAAATGTTATGCTGAAAAATGGAAAAGATTCTGTGCCTGCAACCAATCTCAAGGGATGAGCACAGCAGTGCCCAATTTACCTCAGATTTTACAATACTTAACGGAGATGCTTCATAAGGGCCTGTCTTTTTCCTCAATAAAAATTCACTCCTCCGCCATTTCAGCTCATTATAACACAGAACCTCCCCTTTTCTCTCATCCACTGCTCAAGCTGTTCCTCAGAGGGGCCAAAAAAAATTTAAAACCACCCAGGAGAGCTCCAACTCCAGCCTTGGACTTTAACTTTGTATTGGAGAAACTCACCCTTCCTCCTTTTCAGCCAGCTGCTACTTGTAGATTTAAAATTCCTTTCTTGGAAAATTGCTTCCCTTTTAGCCATCACTTCAGCAAGAAGGGTATCTGAATTACAGGCCCTTATGGCAGTGGAGCCTTTTCATCATTTTTCATGCGGACAGGGTGTCCCTCAGGACCAATCCCTCTTTCATGCCAAAGGTGGTATCCAGTGTGGCCTTTAATCAGTCCATTCATTTGCCAACCTTCTTTCCTAATCCGCAGAACAAAGAGGAACGGATACTGCACTCCTTAGATGTGCACAGACAACTTAGATTCTACTTAGACGAGACTAAACCTCAAAGGAAATCTGAACAACTGCTGGTAGCAATTGCTGGAGGGACAGAGGGGAAGGCTATTTCAAAGCAAACCATTTCCAAATAGATAGGCCATTGCATTAATTTCTGCTATAAGCACCATGGAAAACCTATCCCACAGGGGATCAGATTCCACTCAACCAGGGCTGCATCTACCTCTGCAGCCTTTCTCAGAGGCATACCTACCAGGGACATGCTAGAAGCTTCTACCTAGAGTTCTGTACATAGTTTCACCAAGCATTACCATTTGCCAATTTTCTTTAAATCCAGAGCTGGCTTTGCCACTGTAGTTTTGCAGGGCGTTATAGCTGGTCCTACTGCTATCTAAATTCTTCCTACCATCCTTAGCTTTGGAAATCTACCCAAATGTAAAATGACTGCAGCAGTGAAACACGAAGAACATAGTACAGTTGTGTACACTTACCATAAATGTAGATGTTCGAGTGTATTCACTGTTGCAGTCCTGGTTACCCTCCCTCCAGCCCCCTGTCTTCTTTTGGCTATACCTCTTCTCTCCTTTTCAATGCTTAAAAGCTTTTTGGTGTATTTGCTTTTTTGTTTGAGATATAACCTTGTATATTTTATAGATTTAATTGCTTCCCATTAGGGGGGCACTTTACATCTGGGGCAAGAAAAACTGATGTAAAGACGTCGGCTGCATGTTTTATACCCCCTGACGTACTGACGTCATGGAAGAAGAGACCGCAGCCGACGTAGGATCCAAGACTTTGTTAATTAGACCGAATGAGGGCTGTTGCAAGCAGATAACCCCAAATGTAATGACTGTGCAACAGTGAATACATTTGAACATCTACATTTATGGTAGGTGTACACAACTGTACTTTTCTTTAACTTCTCCATTACCAATCCTCTTTTCTGCTTCCCCTTTGTTTTCTTATTTTTTTGTATTGTAAAAATATCCATATCTGGATGCCTTTGCCTGTATTAGGTTCCAAATGTCTTTGGTGTTGCTTTTTTGTATTCATTAGTTTTGCTTTTCCATTGTATAAATATTGCACCATATTAAATCTGTTTTTCTTTCACATGTCCTTATTTCTTCTTCAGATGTCTCTTGCTCCTTCTATTTCTCCTTACTTGGGGGACTCATTTGTTTCATCCATCCACAACAACTTTTTCACCGTTTTGCACATGGGGTCAGTGTCACTTTAACAGTGACAATCATCTAGAGGCAAGGTTCCATCATGCTGTGACGTAACCTGTGTTAGACTTTCTACACCAATTCCTTCACTTTGCAGGTATTCCATAACATCATCTTTTATTTTTTTCAACTTATAATTTACTAATTTTCAGTTCTACATTCCCCTTAGTGATCTTATTTTTTGTATTGTTAAGTTTTCCATTTCTGGGTTCCTTTGCTTGTATTTCTCTTTGAATGTTTTTGGAGCTGCTTTTTTGTGTTTATTAATTTGACTTTTTCCTTTGCATAAATATTGCACCATATCAGATCTTTGTTTCCCATGTCCATATTTCTCTTTCATACCTTTCAAAAATCTCTAGATTTTGTTGTTTGTATTTTGCACTTACTCATCATTTACTTGTTTTTCCAAGCTGCCCAAGGTTTCTTGGTCTTTACAATGTTTTTCATGAATCTGTTGTGTTAATGAACACAAATTTACATTTGAAGTTAGACAGTTTTTTCTTGTGCAAGTATTTTTCTGTCCTCTAATTTCTCTCTCAATCTTTTTGTGTAACTTCTGTCTGGAAATTCTGGGCTTCTTGTATAATAGTAACAATATATAATTTCTTTTTTTATCCGGAATAGTCCACTGTATCATCTTATGGCTCTTTTTTGGTCTGTCAGTTTTTGTGGCTTTTGTGAACTACTACTTCCTTCTGCAGCAAGAGGGTGGGCGAGCATCCTCCCCCTGAGCCTGGCCTAACAACATTGTAGGAACGTTTCCATCTCTTGAAGATTCTACACACGTTTTTTTTTCCCATTCCTGCCACCAGTGTGGCTATCAGGATTGGGCAGTCCTATTCTGGGACTTGTGCACCCCGGCTGTCTTTTTTTATTTTTAACCTACTTCTTTCTCTCCGTGATGGACTATGTTTTATATAGCACATATCTCAGTGTCATCTTGGTGAGATTTTGTAAAAAAAAAAAAAAAAAAAAAAAAAAACTCGTGAAGGTACTCATCACAACATGAGGATGGATTAATTTTCAACAATACTACTCTCCTTTGCTTGTTGATTTCTCATCCCTTCAGTTGGATCCCCATGCCCATTTGGTATGGTATGACTGATGTAAACACTGACTTGCCTATCCCCAGTCATACCCACAATGACTGCAGATCTTCTGTATTGATCTGTTCCCCTACGAGGAACAGACTGATAGCCAACACTTGGCTTTAACGTCCTTAGCTACATATCCTTGCCTATTCAAACTTCTTGCCATCTAGCTTGATGGTCTTCACTGTGTTCGTACTGTAATGTCGACCCTCTAGGCTTCTCTGAAGTTTTGGACATACCTACAAGCAGCATAAAATCAAAGTTTGTATTTGTAACCAATGCTTTGCACTGGATATACTGGGTACATAAGCTATTTTTTTTAAGACTTCCTTAACAATAAGAACTTACAATAATACTTAAAATTATTTACATCTAAGTTACATCGTTGGATTTTAGTGAGTTGTTCTAGAGATAAGTTTCTTCTCCCGTCTTTGGGTGGGCATTACTCGCAGCACTGGGATACTGCTTTTGCTTTGTTTTTTATATTTCCAAAGAAAGGAAGATTTCATGTTACATTAATTAACTGCAGAGAATTAAAACATACATGTAGAGACAAATAGAACTCCAGTTGTAAAAAAAATAAAAAAAAAAAAAATACTCCAGTGCAGTGTTAGAAGATAGCTTGCAGAAAATTGTGCCAACTAAAGTTTGTTTTCACCCAGTTATGCAAACAGAATTATGCATACTTGAGCATGCAAAGACTGAAAATTGCTTCAGTGCTCCTCCCATATTATGCAGTCGAACAATTCACAAGTTATTTTTATACTTAAATGCCATTATTAGGTAAAGTGATTTTTTTCCTCCTACAGTAAAGTATAGCAGTTGTCTTGGTCATCATCTGTGTGAGACTCATCATCATATACTTCACAGTCAGATTTGCACAGGGTTCAAACAGAGGATTGAGTAGTTTGCTCATCAGTAACAGAACATGCATTCCATTAAGAGCTTCTTATCCAGTCGGTTGCGGACTGAGAATTTGTACATACCTGAATACCACTGGGAGCATGTATTTTAACACCAATGGAGAAGTTAATTTACACTTAATTCCTGAAGTGGCATTTTTGTAATTTGCAAAAACTAAGATATGTGCCATTACGTAGTACTCCTGTACTGTCATCCGTCAGATGTCGATTTTTTTTTTTTTAACCTGGCTGCCGAAGTCACCTTATGATCACCATTTAGATCACCGTTGCAGTAGCCTAAGCTATATGGATTGTAGCCTTGTCTAAAGTATGACCACCGGCTAACTTTCAAAGCTTTAGGGCATCTCCCACACCCTCCAAACAGCCATTGGCTCAAGCAGAGCCATATAAGAGGCAGTCTGGGTGCCAAAAGCTTCAGAGCTTTTTGCCACTGAAGTACTTTGCCACTGCAAGCTGTGTGGTTCTGATGGTTTGCTAGCTATCCTTTCAGGGTGGGGAAGATAAGTCCCCTTCTGGATCTTCCACCGCTTCACTTTTCTATGAACAAAGCTTTGTTTTTTTCTGTGCATTTCATTATTTTATTGTAGGAAGTACTGTCTTATGGGAGTGTCTTCTGCTGAGAGTCTTATCAGCATGGCACATATTGACTTGGCAATATAAGCCCACTCTTCCTTGCAAAAGTGCTCCAAGTCTGTCATATTGCGAGGGCATCTCTTGTACACAGCCCTCTACAGGTCACCCCACAAATTTTTCTATTGGATTTAGGTCTGGGCTCTGGCTGGGCCATTCCAAAACTTTAATTTTCTTGTGGTGAAGCCATTCTTTTGTTGATTTGGATGCATGTTTGGGTCATTGTCTTGTTGAAAGGTGAAATTCCTCTTCATCTTCAGCTTTCTAGCAGAGTCCTGAAGGTTTTCGTCCAAAGGTGACTGGTATTTGGAACTGTTCATAATTCTCTCCACCTTGACTAAAGCCCCAGTTCCAGATGAAGAAAACCAACCCCAGTGCAAGATACTGCCATCACCATGCTTCACAGTAGGGATGGTGTTCTTTTGGTGATGTTAAGTGTGGTTTTTGTGCCAAATACACCTTTTGGAATTGTGGCTAAAAAGTTCAACCTTCATCTCATTTATTTATTTATTTTTATTTTATTTATAGTTTGCCAGGATAGTCCATTGGGCCACAAGAGCCAGTTTTCAATGGAGTTTTGGGGAGAAAAGCTCCAGAAAATTACAAATTACAGATTTAACATGAGTACATTATTAGAGAAATGTAATGTGCACAAATGAAGCAAAATTAAACAAATAGAAAAACACATTAGTAGAGTGCACATATTGGTACAATGCAGTAGGAGTAATATTTACAAACAGTCAAAGTTTTTAACAGTTTAAGATATTAGCACAAGGCAATAACAGAAACAGTCTAAGTTTTTTACCAGTTATGCTAATTCATGCAGTTGACTTCTAGGCTTCTTAATTGTACCATTCTAGGAGTTATGCCAATTCCTACAGTTAGAGGTACAAAACAATAGGAGGCTATTATGAATCCTAGCTTACAGAGAGTAGCTATAGTGAGACTGTCAGTATATCATCACTTCATCAGACCATACATATTTTCCCACATGCTTTTGGAGGCTTGATGTATTGTTTTGCAATTTTTAGCCAAGCCTGGATGTTTTTTCTGTGCAAGAAAAGGCTTTCGTCTTGCAACCCTACCCCATAGTCCAGACATATGGAGAATATGGGCGATGGTTGTCACATGTAGTACACAACCAGTACCTGCCAGAAATTCCTGCAGCTCCTTCAGTGTTGCTGTAGGTCTCTTGGCAGTCTCCCTGACAAGTTTTCGTCTAGTCTTTTCATCAATTTTGGAGGGACGTCCAGATGTTCTTTGTGTTTCACTGTTGCAGTCATTACATTTGTGTAATCTGCTGGCAGGTTGCCCTCAGTTGGCCTGAATAACAAAGTCTTGGGTCCTGCGTCATTTGTGGTCTCCTCTTCCATGACGTCAGGTCGTCAGGGGTATAAAACATGCAGCAGACACCATTTTAATCAGTCTTTCTTGCCGCGCGCTGCTCGAAGCAGAAGTAGTTCGCAAGTGCCCGTTGGCCGACTCCTGATATTTTCATTTTCGAGTTTCAGAACCGAAGTCTTCAAACTAAAGCTAAGTACCCCGTTGGGGAAACATTTTCTTGTTCCTTACCGATGTCAGTAAAAGTTAATAATTGCATTACTTGTGAGAAGCAAATACCTCATAAGGATTTTCATTTGTACTGCATTCCTTGCCTAGGCCCTGACCACAATGTGCCTTGCTGTCGGTTTTGTGCTAAATTTAACCAACGCACTATTAAGCGTCTGTATATTTTTGCTTCTAAATATTTTGGTTCAAGATTTAACTACCCTGAAATGTAGTCTGTTAGCAATCCGACTACTGGAATTCACAAAAAACGCAAGGAAAAAGACAGAGACTGTCGAGGTCCAAAACTGATGACGAAGCTTCTCCTAAGCTAGTCGCCGGTTCTCAGTGAGGTGCTTTCGCAGCCCCTGATACCCGCTACTTGTGAGTCGCAGGCCCCTACTGAGAGTCAGAGACCCATTTGGAGTCCGGTATGCCGCAAGATTCGCAAAGTATTGAACCCACAGATGTCTCTCCCTTGGATGTGTCAGGAGCCGCTGAGCAGGCACCGGCTTCTGAGGGTGTTTGCAGGCCTCAGCATTTTTATATTAAACCGATGCCATCAACAAATACAAGGTAAAAAAACAACTTCTATGTCTAAAAAACCGATGCATGTGCCACGTGCTCAGGCTCTTATGCCTAAAAAAGAAGTTATCAAAATGGCTGAGGATTTAATTACCTTGATCAGGGGTTCCCAAACCCCCCCCCTGCTAAGAGGCCTTGGCAAGGCACTGATTATGAATCTTCAGAGCAGGTTTGCATTTCTTCTGATTCCTCTTCTGATCAGGAATTTTCTATTCCACCTTATGAGGATTCTGATGCGGAGGAATCCATCCCATCTGCATCTCTTCCTGAGGATTACTCTTTTGGAGAGATTCTGCATACTTTAAGGGAACATTTTCACTGGGAGAGTCAGGACGCCTCTGAATCAAAAAAGAGGCTTAGGGATTTCCTTCTTCCTCAGCATAGGTCTTTGGCAATACCTCCTGTATTAAACGTGGTGGATGTGTTCTTGGAATCCAGCATGGTTCCTGATTCCTTGCCTCCGGCTCCTAGTAAGCCAGACAGATATTACAGGGTTCCCGACTCCCACGCATTTCTTTTCAAAAATCCTGCTGCTGATCCTGAGACTATTTCTCAGGGTCCCATGGGTGTTGAGGCTTGTACAGCCAAAAATCCTACCCCTTCTGATAGAGATTGCAGGGCGCTGGATAGATGGGGTAAGAAGGTTTATACGTCTGCAATCTTGGCAATCAGGGCTTTAAACTGCCAGTTTCATATGCTTAAATATCAACAGCATGCTATGGGCTTACTGAAACAGAAAATTATGTTGATTTCTGATTGTGTGGAAAGTAGAGTTACAGGATTTATTGCATGCAGCAGAACAGGTTGGAAAGCATACTTTGCAATGTGGTTTTGATTCCTTGGAGGCCTCTTGTAGGGCCGCCATTACTGGATCTGTGATAAGAAGGCATGCCTGGCTCAAGGAGCAAAATCTGCCTGATCATGTTAAAGCTAAATTGTTGGATGCCCCTTTGCAGCATGATACTCTGGTAATAAGGCAGAAGAGGTTTTAAAGAAACTGGAAGACCAAGCTAAATCTATGCAAACTGTAAAATATTTTTTGCAAGTGCAGCCACCCAGGTTCAGTAGGCACTGGCCTACTAAAAATTGGTCCTTTCCTGTGTCCAGCAGAGCCACTCAGGGCAAACCCAGATGCTCAAAAGGCTCCAGATATCAATCACAGGGATCTTGCAGGTCAAAGCAGTGGGGTGCCTCCACCTCCAAATATGGAGGTAACAAAGCACAACCCTACAATAAGAAGTCTCAATGACTTTCCTCTACCATCTCCAAGCACTTATCTTTTGGCAGCCCCCTTGGGGGGATAGCTAGCACTTCATGCTCAAAATTGGCAGTTAATTACCCAGGACAAGTGGGTATTAAACATAGTATCCCAGGGGTACAGATTTCATCTCCATACTTTGCCGATTCCAAATGGATGGCTGGATCTGCCACAAAACCAGTGGGCAGAGGCTCAGAAACAAGTCATGTCCCTCATGGATATGGGGGCTATTCAACTGGTACCAGAAAATGAAAAAGGACAAGGATTTTATTCAAGACTTTTTCCTGGTACCCAAAAAAGGCAATTCATTTGTCCAGTACTGGACTTAACGATTCTGAACACATTCCTTGACATTCCAAAATTCAAAATGCTGTCTTTACAACAGCTACTTGGCTGTGCTAGGCAAGAATGCTTGGTTAGTAACTCTAGACTTGAGGCATACCTGCATATCCCAGTAAGGAAATCTTGCAGAAGATACCTCCGCTTCAAAGAAGGCTTTTTGCATTACCAATTCTCTGCATTGCTCTTTGGCTTATCTACTGCACCCAAGGTCTTTACAAAGTGCCTGGCACCAGTAATTGCATTCTGCAGACAAAGAAACTTTCAAATTTATCCTTATCTGGACAATTGTCTCATTCAGGCAGAAGGCAAGGGGACACTTCTTCAACAGCTGGCATTTGTAAAAAGGCTTCTAGCATGCCTATGGTACACCATAAACGAAAATAAATCACAACTGGTACCCTCTCAGATAATTACATTCCTAGGTGCAAGCTTGAATACAACTGCCCAGATGGCTTACCTCACGCAAGACAAACAACTGCAATAGACAACATACTTAAAACAAATTGCAACAAAAACCCAGTTATCTGCAAGACAAACTTCAATGGTACATAAAAAGTTTATGGAGTCAACATTGTCACAGTCTGGAAACCATGATCCCTCTCATTCCATGCCTACAACAGGAGTTTCTTTGGTGGGCAGAGACATGTCACCAAAACAAGGGACTGTCATTCACTCTACCCCCTGCCACCCAAACCCTAACTACAGATGCATTAGACTATGCTTGGGGGGCCCACCTGGCAGGGAGATACATTCAGGGCAAATGGAGCCCAAACCAAATACATCTGCATATCAACGAGAAAGAAATGCTAACTGTTCAGAATGCTCTGATAGCCTTCAAGGACTTACTTCATCCAGGACAACTACTGATAAAGACAGACAACACCACAGTTATGTGGTACATAAACAAGCGGGGGGGGGGTACCCGTTCCTACCCCCTTTGCAGAGTAGCCATGGCCTTGTGGAACACAGCCTTGACTTACAAATACATCTTCAAGCTCAGTTTCTGCCTGGAAAGCAAAATACTCTGGCAGACGACCCAAGCAAAAATCTTATGGACCCGCACGAATGGAAACTGGATCCACAAATCTTCAACATGTTAACACAGAAATGGGGAAGCCCAGACATAGATCTATTTGCCTCTCTCCAAAACTATCATTTGGACAAATTCTGCACGAGAACTCCTCACAAAATAGCATGGAAAGTGGATGCTCTATCCTTCAGCTGGAAAAACCTATCAGTCTATGCCTTTCTCCATATGCTGCTACTCTCCAAGGTATTACTAAAAGTCAGACAGGAAAAACCAAAAATGATTTTAAATGCTCCGGACTGGCCTCGCCAGCACTGGTATCTGCTTCTAAGGAATATGTCACACCTTCCTCCGTGGCACTTGCCTCAGACACCTCACCTACCGTCTCAGCAGAACTATCAAATTCTGCACACTCGGCTCCAAACTCTGAATCTTGCAGCATGGCTAGTCAACTAATTTAATTATTCAAACCACATCTCTCAGTAAACTTGTGATGGATGTCATTTTGGAAGCCAGAAGGCCTAGTACTAGAAAATCTTATGCTGATAAATGAAAGATTATGTGCTTGGAACCAAGCACAGGGAATAGACACAGCAAAGCCTATTATTCCTCAGATTTTACAATACTTAACTGAGATGCTTGACAAGGGCCTATCTTTTTCTTCAATAAAAATCCATGCCTCTGACATCTCGGCTCATTGCAACACAGAGAACTCCTCTCTTTTCTCATCCACTGCTAAAACAGTATCGCAGAAGGGCCAAAAATTTAAGGGCTCCCAGGAGAGCGCCAACTCCCGCATGGGACCTCAATTTTGTGCTGGAAAAACTCGCCCTACCTCCTTTTGAACCAGCAGCTACTGCGGATATAAAATTTCTTTCTTGGAAGATGGCTTTTCTTTTGGCAGTCACTTCAGCTAGAAGGGTTTCAGAACTACAGGCTCTCATGGCATTGGAGCCTTTCATTATATTTTACCCGGACAGGGTGGCCCTCAGGATCAATCCTTCCTTTATGCCTAAGGTGGTATCCAGTGTGGCTCTTAACCAAGCCATTCACCTGCCAACGTTTTTCCCAAATCCGCAGAACAAGGGGTAGCGGATTCTGCATTCATTGGATGTACACAGACAACTAGGATTCTACTTTAAACAGGACAAAATCTCTAAGAAAGTCTGAGCAACTACTGGTAGCATTTGCTGCAAGATCAGAGGGGAAGGCTATATCAAAGCAGACTATTTCTAAATGGATATGCCACTGCATTCGTTTCTGCTATTTGCACCATGGTAAACCTGTGCCCAAGGGGATCCGGTCCCATTCCACCAGGGCTGCCTCTACTTCAGCAGCTTTTCTCAGAGGGGTCCCAACCAAAGTCATTCTAGAAGCTGCTACTTGGAGCTCTGCTCGTACATTCACAAAGCATTACCATTTACCTCTCTTCTAAATCTAGGGCAGGCTTTGCCACTGCAGTCTTGCAGGGCCTTATAGCTGCTCCTAATG
Source organism: Protopterus annectens (assembly GCF_019279795.1). Taxonomy (NCBI): domain Eukaryota; kingdom Metazoa; phylum Chordata; order Ceratodontiformes; family Protopteridae; genus Protopterus; species Protopterus annectens. The sequence goes on from NC_056745.1 coordinate 438,736,584, forward strand.
CTGTTTAGTTCCATCCTCCCATCCATAGCTTTGGGATTCTACCCAAATGTAATGACTGCAACATTGAAACATGAAGAACATAGTAAAGTTGTATACACTTACCATAAATGTAGATGTTAGAGTGTATTCACAGTTGCAGTCTGGATTACCCACCCGCCATCCCTCATTCTATACCTTTTCTTTCCTTCACTATACTCAAAAGCTTTGTGGTGCATTTGCTTTTAGTTGAAGGTAAATGTTATGTTTCTAAGGTGCATTTATATATTTACTGTTTGTTTATATATTTTTGCTCCTCATTTGGGGGCACCTGACATCTGGGGCAAGAAAAACTGATTAAAATGGCGTCGGCTGCATGATGTCCTTCAAGGATGCATCTGCAGTCATAACATATGGGTTGTCCTGCCTCAGGCAGCCCTTCGGTCGGCCGGATTCCAAAGTCTGTGTCTGGCCTCGGCTGATGTCGCACTTCACCCAACGTCATAGCTCCTGGGGTATAAAGGCATCAGCTGACGCCATTTTCCTCAGTCTTTCTTGCCGCGCGGTGCCCGAAGCAGAAGCTGTTCGCAAGTGCCGGTCGGTCAGATCCAGAGATTTCAACTACCGAAGACTTCTAAAAAAGCTAAGTACCCCGTTGGGGACTCTTTCTTGCCTCCGCCGATGTCAGACAAAGTAAATAATTGTTTAACTTGTGGGAAACAAATACCTCATAAGGATTTCCACTCTTACTGCCTTCCTTGCTTAGGCCCAGACCACGACGTATCCGCTTGTTTAGCCTGTGCTTCCTTCAACCGACGGACTCTTAAGACGTCGGTCGGAGTTTGCAGAAGAGTTTTTTGGTTCCGCTTTTGCATATAAAATGCCGTCTGAGACTCCGACTACACATTTAGCCATAAAACGCTAGGAAAAGGACCGACACTCGCGGCCCGCGGTTTCGGCTGAAACCACGGTTAGGCCTACCGCGAGTGTCTCTGTTTCGGCTGAAACAGAGTCCTCGGTTCTTCCTTCTGCCGATAGCATGCCTCTGACAACCGAGGCCACAGAGGCCCCGGCTGAGTCGGCTACAGAAATTCCTACCGAAGAAGCAGGCGCACAAGAATTGTCCGACACCATTCCTTTGGACATCTCTACTCCTGCACGTGTGGCAGCTAGACCCCCTGCTTCTATGTCTATTAAGGCCTTCTCCAGGGCTAAAGCAGCTAAACTTTCCAAGGCCTTGACAACGAAATCTTCCTCTCACAGACCTTCCTCAAGTTCTCAGATTCTCAGCCTTGCTGAGGACCTTATATCTCTGATTAGGGGATCCCAACCTCACCTAGACAGGGCCTCACAACCTCCTCCTGAAAAAAGGCCTAGGACTGATCCCCCTGAACCTCTCTCCTCTGACTATTCCTCGGATGGATCAGATTTATCAGACCATCAGGAAGGACCATACTCACCTTATGAGGATTCGGATGCAGAAGACTCCATTCCTTCTGCCTCCCCCCCAGAAGAGTTTTCCTTTGGGGAGACTCTACACTCAATGAGGGAACACTTTCAATGGCAGGGTCAGGATTTTTCTGATTCTAGGAAAAGGCTAAGGACTTTTTTACACTTGCCACAGCATAGGCCTTTAGCCATACCACCTGTACTATCAGTTGTTGATGATGCATGCAATGATGCCAGTTCAGCCCCTGATTCTCTTCCCCCGGCCCCTGCCAAACCTAATAGATATTACAGGGTCCCGGATTCTCACTTCCACTTGTATAAGGCCCATGCTGCAGACCCAGAAACTATTTCTCAGGGCCCAAAGGGTGTTGCAGCTGCCACTGCCAAAAACCCCCTACCCTCTGAAAGAGAGTCAAGAGCATTAGAGAGATGGGGTAAAAAGGTTTATACATCTGCTACTCTTTCTGCCAGGGCTTTAAACTGTCAATTTCACATGATACAGTACCAGGAATTTTGTTAGATCAGCTGAATAAAAGCGTTCCTCTCCTGAACCTTTAGACCGTAAGTCCCTTCAGGATTTGGTACACAACTCTCAGCAGGTCAGTAATCATTTCTTAAAATGTGGCTATGATGCACTGGAGGCTTCATTTAGATCAGCTATGACTGGAGCAGTGATTCGAAGGCATGCCTGGCTAAAAGAGCAATCCTTGCCAGACCATGTCAAGTCTAAACTCCTAGATGCCCCTATGGAGAAACAAAGTTTATTTGGCTCCCCTGCACAGGAGGTTCTAAAGAAAGTGGAAGAAAAAGCAAAATCTGTGCAAACAGTCTAGGATTTTCTGCAGGTCCAACCTCCGAGGTTCAGCAGAAACTGGCCTTCAAAGAATTGGTCCTTTCCAGACACCTCCAGAGCACAGAGAGGCAGAAATAGACGCCCAAGAGGCAGAGGTCAATCAAGGGGTGCCTACAGGGGTCGTCAGTGGCAACCTGCCAACCAGAGGAGTACCGCCACAGCTGCGACTACAACCACTTCCACAGGACAGACACAATGACTTGGCTCTGATCCCGCCTACCTGGGAACAACTGGAAGCACCCTTGGGCGGAAAGTTAGCTTTATTTTCAAAAAACTGGCATTGCATTACAGGAGACAAATGGACATTGCAAACAATAGACAAAGGCTACAGGTTACACTTCCACACTTTACCAAAAAAGAGAGGAATGCCAAACCTTCCACCAAGCCAGAAGTCAGAGGCTCTAAAACAAATCATCAACTTACTAAGGATGAGAGCAATAGAAAGGGTACCATCTATGGAACAAGGCCAAGGATTTTACTCCAGACTGTTCCTTGTACCAAGAAAAGAAACTCAATGGAGGCCTATTCTCGACTTGTCCGCACTGAACACATATCTCATTGTACCAAAATTCAAGATGCTGACCCTACAGCAACTTCTTCCCATGTTGGGCAAGGAGTCGTGGCTGGTGACTCTAGATCTCAAGGAGGCATACCTGCACGTCCCTATACGACCAGATTGCAGAAGACACCTCAGATTTCTTGCAGGATCAGAGCATTATCCATTCTCAGCATTGCCCTTTGGCTTATCTACTGCGCCCAGAGTATTCACGAAATGCCTGGCATCACACATTGCAGGCTTCAGGGAATTCAAATCTACCCATACCTCGACTGCCTAATGCAAGCGGACAACAAGACAAAAATAATAAAGGATTTGGCCTATGTCATGCAACTGTTACAAGCCTTGGGATACACAGTCAACATACAGAAGTCAAGACTAGTGCCATCCAAAAGGATAACATTTTTGGCAGAACTGGACACAATAACTCAGATGGCTTTTCTCACAGAAGAAAAACAAAAGCAACTCCCAATCTACTTCATGGCATTGACAAGACAAACTCAGCTTACTGCAAGGAAAGTCCTGCAGGCCCTGGGTTACATGGCATCTTGCATAATCTTGATCCCACATGCCAGGCTGCATATGAGAAAATTACAATGGTACCTAAGGAATGCATGGTCTCAACACAGACAAAGTCTAGAAACCATGATACCAATCATTCCATGCCTGAAAAAAGAATTCCTGTGGTGGGCTCAGGCCTGCCAGGCCAACAGAGGGTTGCCTTTCCACAAACCACAACCAAGGCAGACCATCACCATGGACGCCTCAGACCTAGGCTGGGGGGGCACACATGGAAGACAAGTGTATCCAAGGCCTATGGTCTCAAGACCAGCTGAATCTACACATAAATCTAAAGGAGATGCTGGCAGTGAAGCATGCAATCGAGGCATTCAAATCATTCCTCCAGCAAGGACACCTGCTGATAAGGACAGACAATACCACAGTCATGTGGTACATCAACAAACGCGGAGGCACGCATTCCTACCCTCTATGCCGGATGGCAATGGACCTGTGGAACATAGGCCTGAATCTCAACATTCAACTGCAGGCCAGATTCGTACCAGGAAAAGAGAATTCACTAGCAGACAGCTTAAGCAGAACTACCATGGATGCTCACGAATGGATGCTGCATCCAGACATCTTCAAAAACATAACAAAGAAATGGGGAATGCCAGAGATAGACCTGTTCGCCTCCCCACTCAACAGCCAACTGAAGAAATTCTGCTCAAGAGAATACCACCCACAAGCCTGGAGGGTGGACTCCCTTTCTTTCAGCTGGAAGGCCCTGACAGTTTATGCCTTTCCACCTCTCCCACTGATGTACAAAGTTCTACTGAAGATCAGGGAGGAACAGCCAAAGGTGATTCTGATAGCTCCAGACTGGCCAAGGCAGCATTGGTACCCGCTTCTGAGAAGCATGTCTCGGACGAACTCATGGCCTCTACCTCTATGGCCTTTACTTCTAACGCAGAACAACTACAAGACCCTGCATCCAAACTTGAAAACGCTGCAGCTAACTGCCTGGAAAATTGCATAGAACAAAACCAATCTGTTTTATCTCAGAGGGTCAAGGACATTATCCTGGAGGCTCGCAGACCCTCCACAAGAAAAACATACTCGGCCAAATGGAAGAGATTCCTTATTTGGAGTGCATCAAAGGGAACAAATGTCACACTGGCAAACCTAGCACACATCCTAGAATACTTAGCAGAACTGTTCCACAATGGACTGTCCTATTCTTCCATTAAGATTCATGCTTCAGCCATTTCAGCAGAGTACAACATGGATCCTCCTATCTTCTCTCACCCTCTCCTCAGACAATTTTTAAGAGGGATCAAAAAAGTAAAACCTCCAAGGAAACCACCTCTGCCTACATGGGATCTCAATTTTGTGCTGGAAAAATTAACACTTCCCCCTTTTGAACCAGCAGCATCAGCAGACTTACAGTTCTTATCTTGGAAAACTGCTTTCCTTCTAGCAATCACTTCAGCAAGAAGGGTATCCGAGTTACAGGCATTAATGTCAGTGCAGCATTTCCTTATCTTTCACCAGGATAGAGTGTCTCTGAGAACCAATCCTACTTTCATGCCAAAGGTGGTATCCAGGGTATCCTTGAACCAAGCTATTCATTTACCTACGTTCTTCCCTAACCCACAGAACAGGGGGGAAAATCTATTGCACACCTTGGATGTACATAGACAACTGCGCTACTATCTGGACAGAACTAAAACCAACAGAAAAACTGACCAGCTTCTGGTAGCATATGCAACAGGAGTGCAAGGAAAAGCAATTTCCAAACAATTTCAAAATGGATAGGAAATTGCATTCGATTCTGCTACTCTTTTCATGGAAAGACAACTCCTGAAAATATCAGGCCTCACTCCACAAGAGCCACAGCCACCACTACAGCTTTCCTACGAGGAGTG